>NC_136268.1:35785848-36085359 GCF_964187855.1 Myxine glutinosa
TTATTGACGCAAAGATCGCTAGAGGTCTTCTCAGAACAATGACTGTACGTTAGAAAACATAAACGTCATCCACACTGTCCGTGATGGACCTATAGCTCCATACTTAAATTGAGGTGAAAATATGCCTAAAATTCCCAAAAAATTTCACCTTAAATTATTCAGAATAAAATATTGAAAACGGCATGATTGTTATGTTTTTATGTGACCATAATATCACTTCTCCAGAAAATATAGCAATATCATGGGTATATTACACTGTTTTGACGACAACAAACTTGTAATGTGCGAGGTTGTAAAAAAACGGGGGGGGTGCTTAACTTAATTCTTTGTGTATATATATATATATATATATATATATATTATATATATATATATATATATATATATATATATATAATTATATATATATATATATATATATATATATATATATAATTATATATATTGTCGCGATCCCGTCTGTGGAATGTATCCCAGCACGGAATACGGACGTAAATGTCCGGGCTTCAAGTAATCCACGTAGTGAACCAAAAGAGACGCAATAAACACAATTGTGTTTTAATCGGCCTTCTAGGGGTAAAGCACGATTATTTATTGGCTCGATCACAAAAACCATGAAAGGTAACAAAAGGTAATATGCTGCACAAGCCGGCAGGAACTGTCGGCCACAGACGCTCCAACTGGACGCAGGTAAGATCCTCGCGGCTCCAATCGACGAGCTCCGGGACTCGAAGGATACCAGGATGGAATACCACACAAGGCCGCCAGGAACGGTCGGCCAGGAGCTCCAACACGAAGCAGGCAATATAGGACTCACAGTTCCAATCTACGATCTCCGGGCATCACTCGTTCTCTTCCGGAATCACTCACTCGTACAATCCATAACTATAAACGATCAGCACCACTCGCTGTCGTGAGGCGTAACGAAAGTTCCCTCGCCTCGAGGCCTCGAACCTCCGAGCTGCGTCCGTATCATGAGATGGCGGCCGCGCTCTCTGACCCTCCACCAATCACGTCCCGACTCGCCTCCCAATCGCGTGAGGCTCCAACGAGGTTACGTCAGTGGTGGGCGGGGCACTCATTTGGGTGAGAACCAAGGTGGTTTCACCGGGGGTTTCTCACAGTCCTCCCCCCCTAAGTAAAAACCCCGTCGAATAGACGGCGTTTGTAAAACCAGTATTTGTAGTAGGTGCAAATCACATGGCAAGATGATGGCGGGAATTGCTAACAGGCAATTAACGCAATTAACAATTACTAACACTTGTTAACAACAATAACGAAACAACGCAACAATACAACGCAACGCAATGGCGCAACACAATAACGCAACAATAACGCACTTATTAACGCAACAGGCAATTAACAGGCGTTAACAGGGTAAACAATGAACCAGTTTTGTTTTTTTTTTCACACACAATATTAAACACCATACACCCCATTAACATCTACCCCACAAGAGTTACACTTCACCCAAAGCACAATAGAGAAACAAGGGAGCCAAACTCAAGGTGGGGAAACATTTACAGGAGGGAAACGGACCGAGACCTAGAGCGGCGGGTTCTCCTCCGGTGTCGAGAACGACAGTCATATGCGTAATGACCCCTTTCACCGCACTGGTAACATCGATCTTTCGGGTCGAACGGCCTGCGGACCAAAGGGCGTCTGAAACGAGGCCGCCGCGACATGCCATTCGACATCTCGACGCACACCCGCGATCCGCAAATTAACCTTCCATCAAGGGCTCTGACCGAATCTTCAGCATCTCGTGGATCTTCAAACTCAACAACTGCGAATCCAGGTGGGTTCCGAGCAACCCATACGTTGCGGAGTGGTCCGTAATGCCCGAAGACCCTCCCTAGCTCGGCTCTCGCTGCTCCATTGCCCAGGTTTCCCACATATACCTTAGCATTAGCGTTCCTGCTGAATCTCGACATGGCGGGAGCGGTCCCTGAGGAGCACGGCACCTGAGGTTGGCTTGACGGGAGGCTCGGGTGGACTTCAGCTGACGCAACGTCACCGTCGGAAACTGGAGTCGAGGCGCTAGGCTCCTCGGGCCAGAGTGAAGATATGTCTGACTCCGCCACTCTCTCCGCCTGTTTACTCTGGGCTCTAGGGACCCCCCCACAGGTCAGAGTCAATGACTCCTCCCTGGCTATGGCATCATTGCCAATCAGCAAGGAGACCCCGGGTATAGGGTAGTAGGGTACTACCACACAGGTCACTGGACCCTTAAAAATGTCACTCCGGACCTCGAGGAGGGCAAGGGGGTACCGGCCAAGAACCCGGTCAATGCCCCGAAGGAGGGTATACTCGCCGGTATAACGCATCTGAGAGGCCGGAACTACCCCCACCCGGAGAACACACCGTGTCGCCCCAGTATCCCGAAGGTATTTGGTCTCAAACTTCAGCATCGAATCGGGGCCACCCACTAAGGCTGTCCCTGAATACTCCTGATGCAGTGGATGAATGGAATTAGCCCCGGTGGCAGTGACCTCGGTCACCGATGCCACCGTCGTGTGCGAGGGCCCGGCGGATGAGTTCCACTGATCTCCCTCCGACTTAACAGGAGGGTTGCCTCGGTAGGCCGGACTGGCGGGATTAGAGAAACAGCGGTTTTCACCGTGCCCCACGCGTTTGCAGAAATCGCACCAGGGCCCTGCCCTGGTCTGCGGCTCGCGAGCGCCCCCAGTGGAGGTCATCGGAGAACCCTTCCCCTCGATCCAGCCGCCGGGCAGACGGGGGGCGGTCTTGATCGCAGACTCCTCCGTCTTACGAAGCGACTGCGTGACTTGCAGCATTTTGCACGCCAAAACATGTTTATCAATAAGGTTGACGCAGTCTGCCAAGGAAACAGTGTCTTTGTCGACAAGAAACAATGCTAAGTCAGGCGGAAGCTGTTGATCGATACGGTAACGCACCAGGAGTTCCGCAACCGCTTGAGGTAACTCCACCTTGCTCCCCTTGAACCATCTCTGCAGCTGTTCCAACAAGGCCCGCGAATGTTCCTCATAGGTTTGACTGGACTCACGAGTCCAGCTGAAAAAATTTCTCCTATAAATACATGCGGACACCGCATAGGCATTCAAAATCTCGGCCTTCAATGCCCTGTATTTGTTTGCGTCCTCGGTTGCCATCCTCGCATATACCTCCCTCGCCTTCTCAGATAGATGGCTCACAAGATGGCCGACCCACAAGCTCTCATCAATGCCACCGGCAGCCAACAACTTCTCCGCCATCTCCAGATACGCTTCTGGCTTCGTGTCTCCCGTCCAGTCCGGCAAACGAACATGAACGGTTTCCGGGACTCTTGCAGCAGACCCCTCTGCCCGCAGTCGTTCAGTCAACATTCGCAACTCATGCTCTCTGACGCGTTCAGCTTCTGCTGCCGCATGCTCTCTCTCTGCTGCCGCCGCACGCTCTCTCTCTGCTGCCGCATGCTCTCTCGCTGCTGCCGCTGCTGCCGCACGCTCTCCCTCTGCTGCCGCATGCTCTCTCTCTGCTGCTGTCTCTGCTCTGTCATTCTCCCTGTTATACATGTCAAGTTGTTGAACCGGAGTCAGCCCGGTCCAGAAGGGCGAACGCATGCATTTGGTCATGATGGGATCGCTTCCTAACATCTCGGGTTGAGTGACCGGGTCAAGGCTGCTTGCGTCGCTCACCTCGCCACCCACGTGACTGTCAACATGATCAGGTTGAACTCTCACTTCCCTGGTCGACATAGCTTGGCTACGAGTTATCATACGACCAGGCACAAAACACAACCCAAACACAACGCTCAAACACAACGCTCTGTTGGGGAAATACGACACAACTACGCAATATCACCCGCACATCAAATTGCCAATGAGAAAAATACCACGTACAAATACTCACGTTTTTTTTTTTTTTTGGTTGTTTGGAGGGATCCGAGGCTATTCGCTTATTCTTTGTCGGTTGTTTGGAGGGATCCGAGGCTATTCACTTCTCTGCCCAAGACAGCGTCCTACGGCGAGAAAGTTCCTCCCAGACGGCGTCCGCTGGTGAGAAGGCGATGAACAGATGCCAGAAGATGTCGTCCACTGCAGAATTCCTGTCTCAATCGAATGGCTCTTACTTGAATGATCCTAGGACGAGCAACCCATTTGTCGCGATCCCGTCTGTGGAATGTATCCCAGCACGGAATACGGACGTAAATGTCCGGGCTTCAAGTAATCCACGTAGTGAACCAAAAGAGACGCAATAAACACAATTGTGTTTTAATCGGCCTTCTAGGGGTAAAGCACGATTATTTATTGGCTCGATCACAAAAACCATGAAAGGTAACAAAAGGTAATATGCTGCACAAGCCGGCAGGAACTGTCGGCCACAGACGCTCCAACTGGACGCAGGTAAGATCCTCGCGGCTCCAATCGACGAGCTCCGGGACTCGAAGGATACCAGGATGGAATACCACACAAGGCCGCCAGGAACGGTCGGCCAGGAGCTCCAACACGAAGCAGGCAATATAGGACTCACAGTTCCAATCTACGATCTCCGGGCATCACTCGTTCTCTTCCGGAATCACTCACTCGTACAATCCATAACTATAAACGATCAGCACCACTCGCTGTCGTGAGGCGTAACGAAAGTTCCCTCGCCTCGAGGCCTCGAACCTCCGAGCTGCGTCCGTATCATGAGATGGCGGCCGCGCTCTCTGACCCTCCACCAATCACGTCCCGACTCGCCTCCCAATCGCGTGAGGCTCCAACGAGGTTACGTCAGTGGTGGGCGGGGCACTCATTTGGGTGAGAACCAAGGTGGTTTCACCGGGGGTTTCTCACAATATATATATATATATATATATATATATATATCTTTGTAACAACTGTTCTGCTGGAACATAATTCTTCACCAGTCTAAGGTGCTTTGCACTTTGAGGCAGGTTCCCCTCAAGGATTTGCATGTATTTGGCTCCATTCATTATTCCCTCTGTCCTTACAAGCATCCCAGTCCCCGTCTCTGAAAAGCATCCCCATAGCACCACCACGCTTCACGGTAAGGATGGTATTAGATGGGTGATGAGCTGTGCTCAGTTTCTGCCAGAGGTAGCATTTTGGATTCAGGATAAAGAGTTCAATTTTCACCTCATCAGACCTTAGAATCCTTTGCCTCAATCTCTCAATCTTTCACATGCCTTTTTGCAAACTCCAGGCGTGCTGTCATATGCGTTTTTCTCAGGAGTGGCTTCCGTCTGGCTACTCTCCCGTAAAACTTAGATTTGTGAAGTGCTGCAGAGACTGTTGTCTTTCCGATAGGTTCTCTCATTTCAGCTGTTACGGGTTCCTCCCCGACCTCCTGGCCTTGGTATACCTCCGAACCCCGAGAGGAGCCACGGCAGAAAAATGTATTATTCCGTGTCGAAATCAATAATGAAACCACACCACTGATTATCCACAAACCAAATAATGTATTAAAAAGCACACAGGAAGAACCATACAACAATGATAGCAATCAACCATATAATCAATCTTAAGATGGTACCATCTTATCTTGTAACTTAACTCAAACTCACGGCACTCCCAGGGAATGGAACCGAGCACTCCTCAATGTCTCTATAACTCTCCAAGGCGAAGTTGATTCGCTCCATCGATGGTTGGAACAATGTCCGATCAAGATCAATCGAGGCGTAGGTGGTCGAAGCGACACAGCAGTCACGTGGTCCAACACCCAGCAAACTCGTGGTAGAATGGAAAATCCCCAAAGACGCACGCCGACGTACACGTTCGCTGTTCAATCAGCGAACCGCCGTGTAATCTACAAACGCCGCTTTAGTGCACAGCCCTCCCCGGCAGACCACCGGAGGGTAAGACCAGCCGACGCGACAAAAACCTTTTCCGATGAACGCAGTGCGGGGGGCAAAATGGCGGACGGCTCTCACTCGAGCCGGAGCCTCTAGGCAAGGATTCTCCGGAACCTCAATGCCGATACCTGACTACGCAGGTTCCTCAATACTCCGGCGATAACACCTATCGCACGAACTTCCTTTCAAGGTCTCAAAGTTCACTCGCGACGTTCGCTCGACCACGCCCATAACGGAGCTTCGACACGCGACTTCCCCGACCTTTGCCTCACGACCTCTTCCTCCTCGCTCGACGTCTTCCGGTGCACGATCCGATTTCCTGTTTCATTTTTACCATGAGCGTTTTTAACCTTTTAATCACAATAACCATTTCCTTTAAACAACAATAATCGCCGTTTCCTTCCAACCCCGATAAGAATAATAATACCTAACCAGAAATGTTTCACGTGGATGAGAACCACCACCACGGAAGGGCCGAATCCGTAACACTTCCCCCCCTCAAGAAAGAAAGTTTGAACACCGCAAAAACATTCTTTGCGGGCAAACTCTTGAAACCAACAAACGTAAACTCGCAACCCAAATCATCAATTCCCGTGAACAACAGTAATCAAGATTTCCCAAAAATAAAGCAACAAACTTCGAACAACCCACAGAGATTTCCAAAGTTAATTGACTCTGGACAAAGCATCAGCCACGACATTGTCCCTGCCCTTTACATGTTCAATTCCCCAGTTGGACTCCTGCAAAGCCAAACTCCATCTCATTCCCCTCTGATTTTACTTTTCGTTTCTTTTGAATGAAAGTTAAGGGGTAGTAATCAAAATCCAAAGTCAAGCAAAACTACAACACTTTTCCCGGGAGGCCGAGCTGAAAGCCAGGTTCCATGGTGGTTGGGGTGGTGAGGCCTGGAAGTATTCACTACATGGACGCCTTTAGGAACGTGGAGTTCACGGTTAATCCCTGTAGGAATTTTTTGCTCGGCTGCTCCGCAGCATTCAGTGCTTCAACTCTTTCTAACTTTCGTAATAATCACGGGTGGACCGCTCGTCACTGTAGTCACGTAAATAGCGGTCTCCCTCTCGGCCACTACCCTGATTATCATTCCTGCGGGAGCTGCCGTACCCTGGGAACCTCCGTGGTAATATCGACTGCGGCCACCACCAAAACTACCGCCACGTTTTCCTCTTCTGTAGCCCCTTCGACGCCTACGGCCTGCCTTCTCTACTGCTATGGTCCGACCCTCCAAATCCTTACCATTCCAATCGGTCTCTGCCTCTTTGGCGTCCTTTGTGTTTTCAAACGTGACAAAGCCAAACCCTCTTGACTTTTGCGTTTCCCTGTCTTTTACCAGCCACACTTCCAGAAGCGGTCCATATTTGCTGAAAACAGAGGTCAGAACTTCTTCCTTTGTTTTGAAGTTCAGTTCACCTACAAATAACTTGTCAAATTTGTCGCCATCCCTAACTGGTGTGGTGTTATTTTCCCTGCTGGGCTTTTTACCAACCATCGGGTTACCATAAACTTGACCACCGGCCAAATCATTCCCGATAACCAAAGATACTCCCTCTGCAGGAAGAGTGGCTTGTAAACCTACGGTGACCGGTCCTGACACCAAATCTGACTCCAAATGGATGACATGAAGTGGAGCTCTAACACAGCCACCAATCCCCTGTAAACGAACACTATCACCAGTTGCCGTCTCCTCTGACAATGGCAAGATGCCTTCAAGCATTAAAGATTGATGTGCTCCTGTGTCCCTCAATACCCTAACAGGTCTCCGGGTAGTTGGGTCTCCATCCAGTGACACCAACCCCTCTGAAATAAATGGTTGGTAACCCTTTTGAGGGCGATTACTCACATTTGCCATTGCATTCGGAGTGGTACTCGTCGAACTCCACTCCTGATTTTCCTTTCCCAGAGCATAACAGTGGGACATCAAGTGTCCAGGTTTATGGCAAAAAGCGCAAGTAGGCCCGGAGGAGAACCTCGTGGTTTGTCTCGAGCCCCCCGGAGGATAAGTCTGCCTTGGAACTGCTGTCTTCGGATTTCTAGAAGTCGTGGTATCAGAGTGGTCCTCATATTCATCTCGAGGCCGCCCCCATGAATTTTCGTTCTCTGCCCCTGATGTAACAGAGCTCCCCTGGCTAGGTCTAGGCGAGAAGTTAGGTTTGTGGAACCCCATCCTGTGGGTTAAGGCATAGTCATCAGCCATGGCTGCTGCCTCATACAACTTCGGTACTTTCCTTTCCTCCAGATGAACTTTAATGTCCTTGTGGACACACTGTTGGAATCCCTCCACCAGGATCAATTGCCGCAATAGTTCGAAGTCTTTCCCAACCCCTTTTGAATCACACCACCTATCAATCACACCACCAAACTCTATGGAATACTGCTCTCCCCTCTGGTCTGGTGCTCCTGCCTCGCACCTAGCCCGTCTTCACGCTGTTGAAACCAAAGCGTTCAGAATCATTGGAATCTCCCGCGATGAAGCTAACTCCAAGGGTCTTTCACTCACTCACCGCAGGCAGGTTGGTGGTCTTTCCGTCTTCTACCGACTCCTCTCTGGCGTTGCCCCCCCAGCCCTCTCTGGGCTCTGTCCCCCAAATATTCCTACAGGTCGCACAAGATCTGCCTGCAACCCTCTTATGGTTAAACTGCCAAAATCAAGACTTTCTGCTCACCTTCACTCCTTCATTCCTCTTTTCTCCCGCCTCTGGAACAAACTCCCTCACTCTCTTCAATCCCACTCCACCCTCCAGGTCTTTAAAACAGCTGTTCACCACCATCTCTTATCCTCCCCCATCCAAAACCTTGATCTTTTCTACCCCCGCTAATTTCGGTCCCCTTGTGTTTTATACTTCTCCCACCCCCCCCCCCCTTCCCACGCCTCCTGCCCCCAAGCCCTCTCCCTCCCACACTTCTCCCTGCTCTCAAATGTTGTGGTTGTGTGCTTCCCCTTCTCTCCCCATCTCGTCTTCCGCTCCCTCTTTTAGTATATTTTGTTTGTCTGGTTGATTTGTTTGTGAAATAAATGTTAGCTCTTTCACGAGCCTCGATTCAGTATACATACAACAAAAAAAACAAAACAAAAAAAAACAAAAAAAAAACATGGTTTCTTTCATTCTGGCAAACTCCACATGGGTCTCACTCTCCCTCTTCCTGGCATTCCGGAATTTTTACCGGTAAGCTTCCGGGACCAATTCATAGGCTTTGAGAATGTTTTTTTTCACTATCTCATAATCTGCACATTGGTCAATCGGTAAAGCCGAATAAATAGTTTGAGCTTTACCCACCAGAACACTTTGCATTAACAAGGTCCAGCACTCCTCAGGCCATTTTAGCAGGTGAGCCACTTTCTCAAAGTGTGAAAAAAAATTGGCTACCTCCTTTTCATTGAAGAGTGGAACCAGCCTAACATGTCTGCCAACATCCCAGGTGTTCTGACTAGGTGTCGAACCAGTCAGCATGGATGGTACCTCTCCACGTTCTTTCATTAAATCCAGCTCCTTGAGTTTAATTTCCTGCTGAAGCGCCGAGTCCCGTTCCCTTAACTCCCTTTTGGCTTTTCTCTCCTCTGCTTTTTTCTCTTCTGACCTTTCTTCGAGTTCTCTTGCAGCTCTCCTTTCCTCTGCTTTTTTTCTCTTCTAACCTTTCCTGGAGTTCTCTTTCCTGTGCTGCTCTTCTTTCCTCGAGTTCTTTTTCCTTTGCTTTTAACCTTTTCTGGCTCTGCAATTGCATCTCCATTTTTTGGAGCTCCACATTTTCTTGTTCTTCTGGTAACCAATCCAAGGCTCCCTCTTTCCATGTTCCTAGTTCCACCAGAGATTCTATCACCAATCTCTGCATCCCTGCTTTCCTCATACTCGCTCGGACCTCCACGCTAAAATGTCTGGCCAATACCAAGAGTTCCGATTTTAATAATGCTCGGAACTGTGCCTCACTAGGGGTCACTGCAAACTTCTCTGCGTCAAACTCTATGGTGACTATTGTTAACACCTGTTAACCTTCACACAATGAATTTTAAAAAAAACACTTTTTTTTTTTGGAAAAATTTGGGAATGCTGGAAAAAGTTCCAAATTTGGGAATTCTGGGAATGTTAGGGAATTCTTTCCCGGACTAAATTTAGGGAATTTTACATCCCGGACGAGCCCCCAATTTCTGTTACGTGTTCCTCCCCGACCTCCTGGCCTTGGTATACCTCCGAACCCCGAGAGGAGCCACGGCAGAAAAATATATTATTCCGTGTCGAAATCAATAATGAAACCACACCAATGATTATCCACAAACCAAATAATGTATTAAAAAGCACACAGGAAGAACCATACAACAATGATAGCAATCAACCAGATAATCAATCTTAAGATGGTACCATCTTATCTAGTAACTTAACTCAAACTCATGGCACTCCCAGGGAATGGAACCGAGCACTCCTCAATGTCTCTATAACTCTCCAAGGCGAAGTTGATTCGCTCCATCGATCGTTGGAACAATGTCCGATCAAGATCAATCGAGGCGTAGGCGGTCGAAGTGACACAGCAGTCACGTGGTCCAACACCCAGCAAACTCGTGGTAGAATGGAAAATCCCCAAAGACGTGCGCCAACGTACACGTTCGCCGTTCAATCAGCGAACCACCGTGTAATCTTCAAACGCCGCTTTAGTGCACAGCCCTCCCCGGCAGACCACCGGAGGGTAAGACCAGCCGACGCGACAAAAACCTTTTCCGATGAACGCAGCGCGGGGGGCAAAATGGCGGACGGCTCTCACTCGAGCCTCTAGGCAAGGATTCTCCGGAACCTCAATGCCGATACCTGACTACGCAGGTTCCTCAATACTCCGGCGATAACACCTATCGCACGAACTTCCTTTCAAGGTCTCAAAGTTCACTCGCGACGTTCGCTCGACCACGCCCGTAACGGAGCTTCGACACGCGACTTCCTCGACCTTTGCCTCACGACCTCTTCTTCCTCGCTCGACGTCTTCCGGTGCACGATCCGATTTCCTGTTTCATTTTTACCATGAGCGCTTTGCACCTTTTAATCACAATAACCATTTCCATTAAACAACAATAATCGCCGTTTCCTTCCAACCCCGATAAGAATAATAATACCTAACCAGAAATGTTTCACGTGGATGAAAACCACCACCACGGAAGGGCCGAATCCGTAACACAGCCAAGGAACTCTGTAGTTCTGTCAATCTGTCAGAGTGGTCACTGGGTTATTGTTCACCTCCCTGACAAAACGCCTTTTTGACCAGTTTGCTCAGTTTGATCGGATGTCCAGCTCTAGGAAGTCTGGGTAGTTCCATATTATTTCCATTTCCTAATGATGGAGCTCACTGTGATCTTGGGAACTTTCAACACTCTAGAAATTGGTTTATACCCTTCCCCAGATCTATGCATCCACACAATTCTATCTTGGAGTTCTACGGACAGTTCCTTGGACTTCATGGTGGAGTTTCTGCTCTGACACACACTGTCAACTGTGGGACCTTTTATGGGACGGTGTGTTTCTTCCTAAATCATGTCCAATCAATTTAATTGGCCACAGGTGGACCACAATCAAGTTGTATAGACATATCAAGGATGATCAAAGGAAACGATGCACTTGAGCTAAATTTGGAGTGTCATCGCAAAGGGGTTGAATACTTATTGCCTCAAAACATTTCAGCTTTTCATTTTTAATTATTTTGTAAAAATTCCAAGAAAAATTCCACTTTGACAATATGGGGTATTGTGTGTAGATCAGTGACAAAAAATATCAATTTAATACATTTTAAATTCAGGCTGGAGCACAAACAAATGTGAAAAATGGCAAGGGGTGTGAATACTTTCTAAAGGGACTGTAAGCACCATGGTATAGTGTACTCTAAGCCTTACCCTCTGGCCTCAAATTGCATTATATCAGGCTCTTTGGAAGCAGAAATAGATGTTTTGCTTGCAAAGAAAACGACAAAGTCTCCCCTCCCCTCCATTGGCTTTCCAAACCATAAACAAATGCAGACGTCCACGCATTCAAGACATTCATTTCTATTTTGAATTGGAGGAGGTTCGAGCGATAACTTTGGAGGCAGCCAAGGGGAAGACATTTCACAAGCTATGTAAGATGAAGCATGAAAATAACTGCACACGTCAAAACCACACCTCAAAATGGACCAATCAAGTGGAAGGAACAATCATTGGTTAGAAAATTAATGTTCTGGAGGATGTATTTTTCTCACTGTTCGTGCAGCTAAAGGAGATCAATCAACCATGAGTTGTCCATTGTTTACAGTCAATCAATCATTGTTTACAACTCAATCTACACTTTTCCAATCGTTTTGATCGTTTCCATATGCTAAGTTGATTGGTCTGTTTTTTACCATTTTATTCTTTTGAGACTGAAGACACCAACACGAGTTCTTGAGTGTCTTAAAAAGGGAAGAATATGAGAGTTTGGGGTCCCACATAGCAGACTGTTAAGCTTTCCTTCCGAGCATAGCACTCAATGACTGGGGGTGTTTCAACACCAAAGTGCTATCGGACAGGGCTGGCAGGATAGCCGAGAGGCACCTGCACTCATCTCTTAGCTCTCTACCCTGGGTTCGAATCCCGACCCAGTTATAAACTGTCACCCTGGTGTTTCACATGCATGGCAATGAATACATCAATGTGTGCACTTTCAATTGGAAGGAAGATAAGCCGGAGGACACATCCACTAGCACTGGTGGTTGGTTGGTGGACATAAAAGATCCAACGGTGTCCTTCTTGAAAAGTAGGCGAAGTATCGCCATCACCCCCAAGCAAATCCTGCAAATTACAAATTTCTGTCTGGGGCGTGGGTATCAGGTGATGTGGTATTCTTGGAAACTCCTCGACATCAGGTTACATTAGCTTGCCATTCTCACAGTGTTGTTGTTGTCTCATTCAGCAAGTGCGATACTATAAACAAACTCACGCTCAATTGTTGTTTGTTGTTGTGTTTTTTTTTTTCTGTATACAAGATCGAGGCTCCTGGAAGAGCTAACATTAGACAAAAAAAAAAAAACTGACACAAAAACATGATAAAGGGAGAGAGAGGGAAACGGGAGAAAAGATGGGGAGAGAGAGGGAAACACACAAGTACTACAGTAGAGAACATGGGCATCGGGAGATCTGTGGGAGGGAGAGGGCGGAGGCATGGGAAAAGGGGGTGGGAGGGGGGGTGGGAGAGGTATAAAACACATGGACAGTGCTCGAACTTCCAGGAAAGAGGTTGGTATTTCGAAAAAGTGGATCTGGGGTGAATTAACGGGGGTAGAAAAGATCTTGGCAATTTCACCAGATGAGGGTTGCTGGCAGATCTTGTGCGACATGTAGAAATATTTGGAGGACAGAGCACAGACAGAGCTGGGGGAGCTAAGCCAGAGAGGAGTCAGTGGAAGACAGAAAGACTACCAACCTACCTGCGGTGAGTGAGTGAAAGGCCCTCGGAGGTAGCTTCATTGTGGGAGATTCCAATGATTCTGAAAGCTTTGGTTTCAACAGCGTGAAGCCGAGGTAGGTGTGAGGAAGGAGCACCAGCCCAGAGGGGAGAACAGTATGCCATTGAGCTGCGGATGAAAGCCTTGTATGAGGTGTGCCAAGGAAGGACTTCGCACGACGGAGGATACCCAGTTGGCGACTGGCTTTGGAGGCCAGCTTGGAAATGTGGTTTTCCCAGGAAAGATCATGGCAGATATTGAGACCCAAAAGCTTGAGTGACAGAACCTCTTGGAGGATTGTTCAGAAAGTAGATGGGAGGGTTGTCCAGTCGGTCTTTTCGGAGAGACGTAGTAAGAGTGTCAGATTTGTCAGCATTGAAAGACATGTTCCACTTGTTTGACCAGTCTGTGATTTTGTCCAGGTCTGCAGAGAGTGAGGAGGCTGCAGACTGCTGATCTGAGGGATGAGGGATGAGGTATGGAGCGGTAGAGAGTGGAGTCATCAGCAAAGAGATAGAGAGGATTTTCCAGAGAGTCGGAGAGATCATTGATGAAGACCAGAAAAAGCACAGGGCCCAGAACACTGCCTTGGGGAACTCCAGCCTGAACAGGAAGGGGAGATGAGAAAAATCCATTCAGGGCCACATGTTGACTACGACCAGAGAGGACGTCCGCAAGCCATGCGTGGAGATTTCCATAGATACCATAGGAGGAGAGTTTGGTGAGCAGAGCGGGGTGCCAGACCGTATCGAAGGCACGTGATATGTCCAGGGAGACAGCTCTGATTCCCTGTTTGGCATTGAGGATGTCCATCCATTGTTGAAACAGCAGAAGCAGCATGTCCAGAGTAGAGTGACCTGGTCTGAATCCAAATTGATAATCCGAGATCAAGCCATTGGGGAAGAGGAAGGATTTGATGTCAGAAGCGATGATTGATTTATATGACCTTGCTGATTATTTGGAGCAGGCTGATTGGTCTGTCATTGCAAGGATCTGTTTTTGCACCTTTTTGTGTAAAGCGGTAATGTTGGCTGATTTCCAGCAGATGGCAGATGACCTTGAGCAAAAGAGAGGGTGAAGAGAATGGAGAGAGGGTGAGATATAGCGGCAGAGCAGGATTTTAGGACCCGTGGGCTGATGCCGTCTGGTCCAGGTGCAGAATCAGAGTCGAGGTTTGACAAAAACTTATCCACCTTTTCAGGAGAGAAGGACACAGAGTCCAGGAGCAGTTGGGTTCGACTGGGTATGGTGGGCACAGAGGGATGGGTTTGGGACACAAGATTTTGAGGCAAACACAGAGTTGAGGCATTCGGCTTTTTCACGTGCTGTGTCAACTGTGTAGCCGTTTGAGGTAAGGGAGGGGATGGAGGGGGAACAAACACCAGAAACAGATTTGACCAGATGCCACAAGGATTTGGAAGAGGGAGACAAGTTTTGAGAGTTCAGTCTTGAGAGTAGAGAGATAGTGTTTTCTGGCACTCCTGAGGGTAGACACACTTGTTCCGAGCTTTGTGAAAGGAAATGAGATTACCTTCAGTTGGATTAGCCTTCCATGAGGTGAAGGCAAGTTTCTTCATGGTAACTGCCTCACCACAAGCTTCAGTGTACCATGGACGGGAGGAAGGGTAAGACAACTGAAGACGAGATGGGATAAATCTGTGCATAAGAGAGAGAAGTTTACTTTGGAAGAATTCCCAGGAATAATTGATGTCAGAGGCAGTAGAGATGGGAGACCAGTCCAGATTATTGATGGCTGCTTGAAGACCATGCCAGTCAGCCTGAGTGAAATGCCAGACTTGTCGGCGCTGATGAGGCTCTCTGAGAATGGCCAGCGAGATGTCCACTTTAACAAGCAAATAATCAGAAGAACCGATTGGAGCAGAAGAAGAGCAGCAGACATTTGCAGGGAAGTTTGTCATAACCAAGTCCAGAAGAGAAGATACTCCATTGACTGAGATCCGGGTCGGAAAATTGACAGATTGTGTCAGTCCCAATGAGTCGCAGAGGTCTTTTGCTGAGATGCCATGGCTGGTGAGAGAGGTACCCACACCCACCCAGCTGGCATGATGACAGTTGAAATCACCACATATGAGGAAGAGAGAGTTTGGATGAGTTTGTAGAAGTTGGTCCATTTTGTCAGACAGGTAGATGTAAATGGAATCATCACTGTTTGGAGGATGGTACAGAACACATATGAACAAAAGGTGGGAGCGGAGAGGAAGACATAGCCAGAGGTACTCCTGGGGGTGAGGTGGAGAGAGGGTAGTGCAAGGAGAGTGAGGGAGAGGTTTCTTTTTGGGGTTTTTTGTATACAAGAAAAAAAACACAAAAAAAATGATCTTCCTCACTCTCCTCTTGCAACCCCACCACCAGGACAAGGCTCAGGTCGATCATACCAGAGGAGGGAGTAACCAGGAAGATATTAAGGAATCAGAGACATGTTGAAGGAAGAAAGTTTCTGTTTCGTAGATTATGTCTGATTTGTCAGAAGCAACCTGTATGGAGGGATCAATCAGGTTTGAGCGAAGGCCCCGGATGTTTGAGGTCCATACCGTTAAGGAAGAGGGAGGGGAGCATCGGGTGTACAGGACAGGGGAGGAGAGGGGTAGGATAAGATGAGGGGTGAGAGGGGAGGTAGGGAGAGCTATTGATAGTGTGTCAGAGATTGCAGAAGAGTTAGGAGAAAGGGAAAGATGGGGAGGACAAAAGGTTTGATGGTGATGGGATGAGGCACATTGAGGTGTTGTTTGAGAGGATTGGGGGGAGAGCAAAGTCGAAGGTTGGAGGAGGTGGAGGTATGTTATGGAAGGGAGAGGAAGTGGGGAGGAGGCAGCTTTGAGGAGGAGGGGGGGGGGAGATTAGAGAAAGATAGTAAGGGGGGGGGATTAGAAGGGGAGGGGTGGGGAAGGATTTTTTGAAGGGGAGGGGTGAGGGGGGAGTTTTGAAGGGAAGGGGTGAGGGGGAGTTTTGAAGGGAAGGGGTGAGGGGAGTTTTGAAGGGGAGGGGCGAGTGGGGAGATTTAGAGGGGAGGGACGAGGGGGGAGTTTAGGAGGGGAGGGGTGAGGAGGGAGAATTGAAAGAGGGGAGGTGTGAGGGGGGAGTTTTGGAGGGGATGTGTGAGGGGGAGTTTAGAAAGTGGATGGATGATTAATGAAAAACGAACATTTATTACAAACTGGGTTTATTGTGATTTTCAAGTCAGAGATCCATTTGAAAACGATAGAGGAGGGGTGGAATGAAGGTGAGTTTAGAGAATGTAGAAAGGAAGGACTGTAAGAGATTGAAATTTTTTTTTGAAATGGAATGATTTGATTAAATTGAAAAAAAACCTTTTAAATAGGAAGAAAAACAGCGTGTTGTAATAAACCACTTAATAAAACACTGCAGGGGAAGGTTTAAACATATTTAAACAAAACCGTGAAAAACAATCTGGGAAAAGTCCCTGAAGTGAGGGCGTGGATCAGAGAAAGGAGAAAGGGTTGAATGAGTATGGAGGAAACCAGAATTGGAAGGGCGAGTTTCGGCTGGAGATGGAAGAAAAAGGAGATAAAGGGGGCAGGGCGAGACAACAGCACACATGGGGGCCCGCGAGGAAAGAAGGAAAAAGAAACGTTGTTTTTTTTGTATTTAAAACGTCAGACAAAGGGTGGATGTTCTGGAAAGTTAGGGGGAGAAGAGAAAATCGAAGAAACAAGCAATACAGTGAAGGAAAGAACTTAAATTCACAAAACACCGACGGGGGGGAGGGAGGGAGGGAGGGAGGGAAGCCTAGAGAGATCTGGCCACGCACAGGTGCCAACAGTAATTGTACATAAGGTTGCACGAATTACAAACCAACACTAGCTAGAAACACACAGTAACACTTACACAATAAAATAACGAGTGGAAATTTGACAGACATGAATGGGAATGTCTGTTGTTCACATGTGACTTGTCAAGTCTAGAAATGTCACATGTGAATTGTCACATGTTGTTCGCATGTCACATGTGAATGGCTGTCTTCAGCTACAAAGGGCATCCATGATTATCTAACTACTTTACAACCGAGCTATATCCTCTTCTCTACATAGGCCTATTCCATTCCACCACTTCAACCCCTTTCCTCCCTCACCCAGCATTGCATGACGATCATAACCAGATGAAACCGGCTGTCTCAGAACGCTCGCCAAGTTCCCGAGTTAAGCTGCCAACCTCTCTCTTGCATGTTATTTTTCATACTTGTGTTATAGTGTGTCAGCCAACTTTCGTGAACCTCACAGATGGATACCTCATTTTCTTATCGTGAAAGTGATTTAGGCATAAACCCAGCGATGGACCCAAAACAGACTAACTCAACCACCTGCTGTAAAATATGTTCTTAAAAAACGCTCCAAATTACGAAGGTTGCTTTCAAATATCCATCCGTAAATCAGTTGTACAGCTGACGAGTTGATCGAGGTCCAACAAATGAATCGTCCTCGTCCAAGATGACAGAGTCCAAGCAAAACTCTGTATAGCTTAGGGATATGGAACAGAGATGCAACAAGGTAAAAGGGAGAAAGTGAAGAATCAAAACAAATGATGATCAACACGGGAGCGGTCTCCATTTGAAGTAAAAAAAAAAAAAAAAAAAGAATTTGAATTTTGTTTTGTTTGTTTTTACGAATAAGCAAAAGAAAAACGGAAACGAGTCAGAAAAACAGAAATTATACCATGAAAGCACTTTATGGTACAAAACTGGTTGAAGCAGAATCAGATTGCAGCGTCACCCACCACACGAGGAACAGAATATTCCATCCACGGCTTCAGGGACAGTGTACTCACCATCTTACCCACGTGTAGTTTTGTGGTGCCAATGGCTAATGCTAGCTCATCCACATTTGGATGGCATTGGGTCAAGGGTTCCATTGTCCCTCTCAGGTTACCGAAGTTGACATGAAACTGTGCAACCTGATGGTGTTTTTTCTGAGACACAATCTCTTCACTGGATGGCCATTGGCTCCCAAAGGGAGCTTAACCTTCCTTTACCAGGTGTTGTTTTTAGGCCTGCATGGTGTCACAGACACCCTCCCTTTTTTGAAATAGGGCATGGTACATAAATAAACTAGAGGGTTGAGTTCATAGAATACCTCACCGCATGCAGTCTTGGGGAAAAAGGACATGGGTACGGGTTTTTAAACTCTTGCTTTGCATGTCGGTTTGTTCGTGTATAACAAGCGTGATGGCAATCATAGCTGGCGAAGCCGGTGTTGTGAATAAACGCGTACGTATTATGTTGAAAACCAGATTATGCTGGATCCCTTGGCTTGAGAATTCCGAAGCTGTGACGCACCAAATAGCTCAATGGAGGCCGCCATCTTGCGGATGCGGAAGTATGCATAACAAATTGAAAAACGTTCAATAGGAGTTTGTTTCACCCGTCTTTGTTTGATTCACATTCTATTGCACCTCTAATGTGTAATTAAAATACTTTAAGACCAAACCTCGTTATCTTCAACGAAAATCGTCACCAAACACCGGAACCAATGAGATTCGAGCATTTGAAAAAATATTTCGAAAACCAAATCACTCAATGGAGGCCGCCATCGTCCGGATGCGGAAGTATGCATAAAAAAATTGAGAAAAAGTTCAATAGGAGTTTGTTTCACCCGTCTTTGTTTGATTCACATTCTGATGCACCTCTAATGTGTAATTAAAATACTTTAAGACCAAACCTCGTTATCTTCAACGAAAATCGTCACCAAACACCGGAACCAATGAGATTCGAGCATTTCAAAAAATATTTTTAAAAAGCTTATGACGCGTTTCGGACGCTGAAAACGGCGTCAAATATTCTAAAATTGACGAAGAATGATTTTTTAGAAATCTCGCGGCCGTCGGGGATAGTTTTTCACGGCCAGAAATACGGTATAAGCGGTTTACATATTTAGTTTAGAAATACGGATAGTTTTTCACGGCCGGAAATATCCGAAGTTGAGACGGAATTCACCGAATTAATCAAGAAGTAAATTTTATCAATTTTAATCTCATCCAGAATGCAAATTGTGTCATTTTAGGTCTGAATTTTCGAAATTTTGTGAGCTGACCAATCAGCGATCAGCTTAGGTCAGCCAATCAGCGCCCTCGACACAGAACATCTCACCAGGGCGTCGTCTGCGACGCCGGGAACGAGGTTGGTGCAAAACAACCGAATCACGCGTTGGCATATGCTGCTCAAAATAGTTCTCATCATATGCTCAAATTTCCTCAGCTAAATCGTCATTGCTTTGGGCACTGTGAAACGTATCAAGTCACTCGCTTACTGCACAGCGAAAAAGTACGAGCACTTGAACAACGTGTTTTTCGACTCGATTTTGCAAAACGCCATGTCACTCGGTCAAAGCCAAAACGAGGAACAATGTTTCGCCTCCATTCTTCATCGCCACACCGACCTATCAGATGTGGCATGAAGGACGACGTTTATGCTTAACCACGACATAAATGTACCCAAGTCTTGGGTACCCAAGCTAATTCGTGAGAAAGTGTCATGTGACTCCTGCTCATTCACCAGGTTACAATCTACACTGTTTCAATTACCAGTTTAAGTCTACACTTTAACTGTACACTGCTAAATTTCTCTAAAGTGTGTAAAGACCGTTGAGTGCTCGCACCAGCATATATGTGTTGTTGAGGATGTTCAAGAGTACTTACAGGTCACTATCAGCGTCTATCGCCTTCTTTTCGCGATAAAAAACAATGTTCTCACGAAACGTAATTGGAAAGTAAACCACTCTGGGCCATTTTCGAAATTTTTCTCTTCTTTAGTGGTAGACCTGAAAAGCCGAATTAGGCTTCAATCCCATGCTCCCATGCTCAGTAGGTTTGTCTGATTTATGATGTTGTCCTGCACCTACCGGTATAAGCGGTTTACATAAAGAAAGAAAGCTCGGTTTGATTAACGACAGTCACACATTGCCGTTGAAACGGCGCTATCGTCTGATCTGTCGGCACTGATCTTACTGCAAGCTAACTTCTTCTGGTGGAGGAAGCCGCAGTGCCCGGAGATAACCCGTCCTGACAGCGACTGAAGTTAGAAGACTACACACATACTGTGAAAACGTATGTTAAGCCCAGTTAAAATTTCTTAAAATAGGCCTTAAGCTAGCACATCGTAGTTATAGTAGCATCGTAGCAGTTACTTCCTTAATTGTGACATTTATTGTATGCAGGTATTGGGGAGGACTGTCTGCTCTTCTCTTTTACCAAGTCTTACGAGGTACGGTACCTACTACACCTACCTACTACCAAACCTACTGATGGGTAAAATAGTGGCAAGAGGCTTTGGCTTCGCCGGCTCATTGCGGCTTTGCAGTCGGTACTAGTAGCCGGCGAAGCCGGTGTTGTGAATGAACGCGTACGTATTATGTTGAAAAGCCAGATTTTGCTGGATCCCTTGAGAATTTCGAAGCTTTGACGCACCAAATCGCTCAATGGAGGCGGCCATCTTGCGGATGCGGAAGTATGCATAACAAATTGAAAAAAGTTCAATAGGAGTTTGTTTCACCCGTCTTTTTTTGATTCACAATCTTATGCACCTCTAATTTGTAATTAAAATACTTTAAGACCAATCTCGGCCCTCACGGGCCTGGTTATCTTCAACGAAAATTGTCACCAAACACCGGAACCAATGAGATTCGAGCATTTGAAAAAATATTTCAAAAACCAAATCGCTCCATGGAGGCCGCCATCTTCCGGATGCAGAAGTATGCATAAGAAAAATGCGAAAAAGTTAAATAGGAGTTTGTTTCACCCATCTTTGTTTGATTCACAATCTTATGCACCTCTAATTTGTAATTAAAATACTTTAAGACCAACCTCGTTTCCCGAGCCCACGTTATCTTCAACGAAAATCGTCACCAATTTCCGGAACCAATGAGATTCGAGCATTTGAAAAAATATTTCAAAAAAGCTTTTTACCACATTTCGGACGCTGAAAATGGCGTCAAATATTCTAAAATTGACGAAGAATTATTTTTTAGAAATCTCGCGGCCATAGGGGATAGTTTTTCACGGCCGGAAATATCCGAAGTTGAGACGGAATTCACCGAATTAATCAAGGAAATTTTAACCTCATCCAGAATGCAAATGGTGTCATTTTGAACTAGGTACGGTACCTACTACACCTACCTACTACCAAACCTACTGATGCCATAGTGATGGGTAAAATAGTGGCAAGAGGCTTTGGCTTCGCTGGCTCATTGCGGCTTTGCAGTCGGGTACTAGTACAAAGCCGATGGGTTAAACGGAACAGTCCAGAGCTGAGCCTTCTGACAACTCTTCTCAGATAAACTGACGATTTTGGAACAATCTTTGGAAAAAAGATGCACAAAACAAACATCCTCTGGATGAAGTTATAGCTCTGCCGTTGCATTGCTATGCGCCGCCATTTTACCATATTCTTGCTTTTAATCCGCCCTCAGTGTGCTCAAATTTTATTGGTCGAGATGGTGTACAATTTTGCAAAAGTACTGCTAAACTGAAGGTTTTTGGAAGTGAAAAGAAGGCGATTTGTGTTCTACAGTGTGCAAATATATCATTAAATTGAAACAAAATAAAAGTTTTTAAGTGTAGAAAAAAAACAAAAAACATTTATTTGTACGTTTACTGCTGTTGAGGTTTACCGCCCTTTAACACCACCTTATTTAACATGTTAAATTAGCAACTATCGGGGACGCCTCTTCATGGTGGTTGTACCCCCTAACAAGTCGGGGGTCAAATCTTCCCCATTCTTCCCTGCTGCCCGGATTCATCAGGGCAGCGCAGTCACGGTCAGACACGATGTTACAGTCCCATGGAGCAGCCATTTCCCTCTCGTCTCTTTAACTCTGTGTCGTGGCCCTGACTTCATGAAGGTCTGGGTACACCATCTTGGATGTGGGGGAGCTCTGGGTCGATCCTGTGAGATAGATCGACCGTCTCCGTGCAGGGGGCTTGTTTGAGAGAACTGTCCGGGGCTTTAAAAAAAACAAAAAAAAACACAACAACAACAACAACAACAATAAGTTATTGCCTGTTGTTTGTGTCTTTTATGACGTCCTGAAAAACACTAAGTTTTCCGTTTGGAATAATTTACCATTTTGTTTGACTGCTCGGCAGACGGAGAGAATAAAGTAATTGCTTTACTGCACTTGTGAGCATGTAATTCATAGCAAAGGTCCTGCTGAACTGCAGGTTCGTGGTCTGGTCCATGTTACGATTCATGTTCTACAGTTTTCAAAATATAAACTTCAATTTAAATTAATCAGTTTCTCGATCATAGGAATAGACTGGGCTGACAGAATGAGCCAATTGCTCAACCTCACTTTGTACTGCACGTGTGGGTAATGAATAACAAGTACAAAAAGTTTTAATTAAAAGAAAAGCCGTGTCGATGTTACACAATGCCTAGATGCAGCTGTGCCTATAACGTCGATGTTATAGGCACAGGACATTCCTATTGATTCGATTACTTGATGTTATTTTTGTGCAAAGTGAAAATATATCTCAGCAATTTCCCGTGTGTGGCGACGAATTTTAAATATATCTCGGCATTTTCCCGTCTGTTATTTCAGGCTGTGTATGACTGACCATGCCGCGATTTAAAAAAAATATATCTCGGCAATTTCCTGTATGTGGCGACACGTGAACGAAGCTCTGCTCCTCTCTCCACATTATTGTGACGTATAAATTAAATATTTCATCGTGACGATTGTCATCAAATGGACGAATTTTTAATATATCTCGGCATTTTCCGGTCTGTTATTTCGGGCGGTGTATGACTGACCATGCCGCGATTTAAACAAAATATATATATCTCGGCATTTTCCCGTCTGTTATTTCGGGCGGTGTATGACTGACCATGCCGCGATTTAAAAAAAAAAAATCTCAATGGACTTGAAGTTACAGGCCTTTGAGAATTCATTTCGTTCTATAAAGGGCAACTTTCATCGGATTTTCTTCCCGTTTTTTTTCAACCGAGTCTAAAACTATGTTAGCGACTGTGAAAAATGAAATGACATATCGAATTTGATTTGAAATAAAACTGTGTGAGAGAGGAAGACACCACGGGCCTACAAAACAGGCCTCAAAGCTATGCAAGTTAATAAAATGGTGGATATTTGTTTATATGAGGCCTCTCCCAGAATGGGTGGAGCTATGGTTCCCAGAATGGGTTGAGCTTTGAGGTTTTGTCTTCTCTGCAAGAAGAAGAAGAACAAGAAGAACAACAACAACAGCAGAGGGCACTCTATGACCAGCGTCTGTGACACGGCTAAAAAACTATTATCATAAGAACAGGGCATGGTACATAATGATCATTTGTTTTCGCATGCTAGTACTGTATCATAATAATAACAATCGTCTTCATTACCTCTGCCACCAAAGGTGGGCGGAGGTTATGTTTTCACCGCTGTCTGTTTGTCTGTGAACAGGATATCTCAAAAAGTTATGGACGGCTTCAGACAAAATTTGTGGAGAGGTTGTGTATCTGACGAGGACAAAATGATTACATTTTGCTGAAGATCCACATCTTGCTACTATAATTTTTTTAAATTCAGTTATTTTAAACGTCGATTAAAAAATTTAGTTAAATTTAATTTTTAATTTATTTTATTTAAAAAAAATTGTTTTTAAAAATAAAAAAACCTTTTTATTTTCAATTTAAATTTTTCAAAATACTTTATTTTAAAGTTATTTAAAAATTTAGTTATTTTTACAGGTGGGCGGAGGTTATGTTTTTACCGCTATCTGTTTGTCTGTGAACAGGATATCTCAAAAAGTTATGGATGGATCCAGACAAAATTTGTGGAGGTTGTGTATCTGACAAGGACAAAATGATTAGATTTTGGTGAAGATCCAGATCTTGCTACTATAGTTTTTTAAAATTTAGTTATTTTAAACATTTATTTAAAAATTTAGTTAAATTTAATTTAAAATGTTTTATTTAAAAAAATTGGATTAAAAAAGTTTTTTAAAATTTAGTTATTTTAAACATTTATTTAAAAATTTAGTTAAATTTAATTTAAAATGTTTCATTTTAAAAAATTGGATTAAAAAAAAATTCAAATATTTTATTTGAAAAAGTTTAGTGATTTAAAAATTTAGTTATTTTAAATTTATTTTATTTAAAAAAAATGATTTTAAAAATAAAAAACCTTTTTATTTTCAATTTTAAAAATTTTATTTTAAAGTTCAGTTATTTAAAAATTCCGTTATTTTTACAGGTGGGCGGAGGTTATGTTTTTACCGCTATCTGTTTGTCTGTGAACAGGATATCTCAAAAAGTTATGGATGGCTTCAGACAAAATTTGTGGAGAGATTGTGTATCTGACAATAACAAAATGATTAGATTTTGGTGAAGATCCAGATCTTGCTACTAGAATTTTATTTATTTTTAACTTTCATTTTGAATTTTTAAAGTGATTCTTCACCATTGTGAGATAGGGCCAGAAACATATAGCAGGATACCTCAGAAAGTTATTGACGGATTCAGGCGAAACTTGGTGGACAGGTTGGCTATGTGGCAAGGACAAATTGATTCGATTTTAGTGAAGATCTGAATACAGATCCGGATACGAGAGTTCAAAAAAAAATTACGTGTCAGCATTGAGTGATCGGACCAGAAACGATATACAGTATAACATGATATTTCAAAGAGTTGTTGCCGGATAATGACAAAACCTGGTGGATGAGTTGGTTTGGTGACAAGAACAAGCGGATTAGATTTTGGTTCAGGTCAGAATCCAGATCCAGCTTATCAGTGGATACAAAGGTAAACTGTTCAGCCTGGTGGAAGAAAAAAACCAAACCTCTCTACCGAGTTCTCACTTTTATTTATTGGACTGGCAGGATGGCCTACAGGTACACACACTCACCTCCAAGCTGTCTCACCTGGGTTTGAATCTTGGCCCTGCTATAAACTGTCAACCTAGGAATTAGCAGGCGGTTCATCAATGCGTTTCCTCCCTCAGGAGGTTAAACATGGTGTCTCTGCCGGAATTAGTTTGTGGATTTAAAAGGCCCCATGATGTCCCTCTCGAAGAGAGGGCAATCGATATCACCTGCACCCTGAACAAATTACAAATTATCGCCCTAACTTCCTGATTTGAAGTGGCAACCCGTCTAGGATTGTTGCCGACAGTAACTGCTTCAACAGCACCAACGCTCTGCATGGGTTATTGTGCAGGATGAGGACGATTTATTTAATTTCCCTACTTTTTAGCTCACCTGGAACGAAGTTCAGGGGAGCTTATGCGATGGCGCGTCGTCCGTCTGTAAACACTTGCAAATTCTTCTCCGAAACCGCTAATGGGAATGTGGCCAAATTTGGCACAAATTCTATTTGTTATGTTGACTAAAGTTTGTTCACGGCTTTAAAAAAAATCGGGGTCTAAGGGTGGACAGGTTGGTTATGGTGGACAGGTCAGGACCGAGGGTCAAAGTGGATCCAGGTTTGACCCCCCCCCCCCCCCCCCCCCAAAATAGGTATTTGTTTTCTTCTCTGAAACTGCACACACGATTTCAATGAAACTTGAACACAACTTTCACCACCCAGGCTGCACCAAAGTTTGTTCACGGTATGACAAAATCTACCCCTTTGGGGTGTATGAGGGAGGGGGGGGGGGGGTTGCTCCTCAAAATAGGTATTTGCTTTCTTCTCAGGAACTACACATGCAATTCCAATGGAACTTGACCACAACCTGCAGCATGCGTGATGTACCAAAGTTTGTTCATGGCATTTAAAAAATCGGGGTCTAAGGTGGTCTATGAGGGGGGGGGGGGGGGGGGGAGAAAGGTTGCCCCCCCAAAATAGGTATTTTTTTTGTGTGTTTAAAGTCTTATGATTATGTTAGTGATTGTACATGCTGCCCTGCATTCGACCTACCATATTCGAGCTAATATTGAAATTGGTTTAAAATACCTTTAGTCAGTGTAGTATACTGCTTTATTCCACCAGGTGAGCGCCAGGGGTATTGCCCACATGTTACTTTCTAGTTCTGTGATTAAGAGTTTGCAACTGTATGATGTTGATCACCCATGATCCCATTCCCATGATGTATCCTCCCATTGCTCTCATTCTTCCCCATGACTTATTCCTACAAATCCCTCTATATTTTATCCCTCGACCTTTCTGTTGGTGTGTCTCTTCCCCCCCCCCCCCCCCTCTTACTATTCTGTTACGTCCTGGTCCATTCTATGTTCAAACTGCCCCTCTAAAACCTGGTGGCACCTTGTTAAGTCTTTGTCTGGTGTATGCCCCCTCTACATTCCTTCACTCACTTCAAATGGCACCACAACCGACTCCATTTGTGAGAAGGCCGAATGCCTCAATTTTGTGTTTGCTTCCGAATCTTCGACCCCATCTGTCTCTGTCTCTCTCTCACGCAACTGCTCTTGGACTTCGTCTTTTGCACCTGAGGAGTCGTCGGTGGTCAGTATCTCCTTCCCCCTCATTTCTGTTCTTGCAACCTCTGCCCTTGATGTGTTTTGTCTCTGCCCCCCAGGTTGCAGGGCACGTGCAGTAGATCAGCAACCCTCTACTCGTGAAACTCCCAAAATCCAGGATCATGGTATTCCTCATCTCCACTCATTGTGCCTCTTTTTCCCCACCTGAGGAAACAACTTCCACATCCTCTTCAATCTCATTCCTTCCTCCAGGTCTTTGAGACAGCTGTTCACAATCTCAAATCATCCCCCATTCACAACGATGACTTCTCGACCTCCATGAACCCTCCCCAAACCCACTTTTCCTGGGTCTCCAGGTGCCCCCCCCCCACTTCTCCTGGGTCTCTAGCTGCCCCCCCCCCCACTTCTCCTGGGTCTCTAGATTGCCCCCCTCCCCACTCACTCTTCATTAATTTATTATATTCAGTATTTTCAAATAAATAAATGTTGCATTTCTGCTTCTTCTCCAGTTTTCTCTTACATTTATGTGGTCGAGAGTGTGTATACCTGTATGCATCTTGTTCACAGTACCCACAACCCTCCACCCTGTCCCTCTGTTTTCGCTATCGTTCTTCTTTGCGTCCCTATCAAATAATGTGCGTCCCTTATCCCTCCCTCGTTTGTCCTGGAACCCTGCTGTTGTTCTTACTGTTCTTTCATTATGTAATACATCCTGGTTCACTCTGTTCCAACTCCTCCACAAGCCTCGGCTTTGTATAAAAATAAAAGAATATTAATTTGCTTACATTGCATAAGCTTCTGCCCAAACAGCAACCACAATTTAAGATGGCAAGCAGGGTCAATGAACCTCGAAGAAGACCAGACCACTTGCTACCCATTCATGTATCACCCAGCATGCAAAACATGAATATGACAGTTTATAGCTGGGACACGATTGGAACCCAGGCTAGATAGGTCAGAGGTGCATGCTTCTCGGCAGCCCATCACACTGATGTAAGCAGAAGAGAAGCTCATAAGAAGTGTTTCATTGTTGTTGTTTTTACATACAAAGTCCATCATCATGGAATTGGTGGAACACAGAACAAGAGGTATAGTGGAAAGGTAGAAGGATACTCGGAGGCAGACATGACAGAGGGACAAGAATGTGATCAAAGGAAGAGGTAGGAGGAAACATGGGGGTGAACAAGCTGTATATATAAACTCAAAAACAACAAAAAGAGGAAGGGGAAACCAGGGAAGAAAGAAATGAAAAGGGAAACAAATCAAAACCAAAAAGAGGGCGAGGGGGGGATGGGGAACCTCAATAACCTGGAATGGGTGGGCTTGGTGATATGTAAATGAGGGTAAATATAGATCATGAGTATGGATTGGAGTGGGGGGAGGTGACCCATGGTGTAGGTGAACAGCTAGCTCAAAATCATAGGGGAAAGAATGGGATTGAACATACTGGGAAAATCAGTTCTGCAGGCGAGAGAAAATAGGAACAAATGAGTAGTCAGCCTGGATTTTGGGAGTTTCACAAGAAGTGGGATACGAGCAGCCCGTATTCCACAGATTCTCGATCCTATTGAGATCCAGGAACAACATTGAAGGAAATCTGGTTTGAATTAGGTGAAAAATGCTGGCATTGTGCTTCTGTGCGTCATCTTCACAACATCCAAGTGCAGCATACGGTCGGTCGGTAGACTTTACATCAACAATGTATTATGATCCAGACACTTTCCACTTCCACGAGATTTCTTGCAAATCGTGATTTGTTCACTCTGCAATCGAACCATTTTATCTTTTAAACGAATGTTTGACAGATTGGCTTGACCTGCCAATGGAACCAATATGCATCCGAAAATGTAAGCTTCCACAACCATTTTTTATCTCAACTGGACTTTAGTCCGGTGAGCTTATGCGATTGAGCAGTGTCCGTGGGTCAGTGAGTGAGTCTGTAAACACTTCAGTCATTATCGCTTGAACCAAACACAGTTTTGATGAAACTTGGCCACAAGCTTCACATCTGATGCCTAACGAAAGTGTATTGACTGCATCAAAATGTGTGCTCATGAAGGGGGTCTATGGGGGGTTAGGGGGTTTGAGCGACTTGCTCCTGATCCAGTTGAGCTTCAGGACCCACAGTCCTATTTTTCTTCTTATTAGCCGAATAATCAGTTTTGAAAGTCTGCCAAAAGACTGCTGACCGTAGCTAATTCAATTGCTTTTAGCTTCCCTTATCGTTTCGCCACTCGTAGACATTTGGGGTGTTAATGAGCAATGTCTGGTGTTAAGGTGTTAAGCCTGCCCCCTTGCTTGTTCGTCTTCCAAAGTCATGTCAGGGAAGGGAATTATTTAATGTTGCGCTCGGGGCCTAACTACGTGTCTAAATGGGTGCATTGCCAAAAGGGACAAAGGTTTGGCTACCAGGTGTGACCTACAGGGGCGTTATCTTTTAATCCCTATACTACTTAACACCCGAACATCTTGGTATGTTCACAGGTATACTCTTACCCGACAAAACGCCTACACATGAAACTTATTACAGGGCAGACTCCTTACCGCGACAGACGAAGCACGTTACCTATTCTGATCTAGCTGGCTCTACATATCCCTACCCCACCCGACATAACACTATTCTAAATAAATGAAAATCAAGGTAGACTATGTCACAGTTTCTAACCAGATGGTTAGTAGAATTGTCTCTCTCTACCAGGACTTTAGGATGCAGTGCAGGACCGGGATGTTTGGAGAAATCTGATCATGAATGTCACCAGAAGTCAGCCGTGACTTCATAGGACTAGAACTCGACTAGATGAGGTTTATGGAGTAGCTGAAGGACAAATGGCAGCAGAGTTACAAACTACAAAAGGGGATGGGAGAATGGATACCAATACACAAGGAGTAAATGAGGTAGATCACAAAAGGAAGAAACAATGGGCTCGAGACAAACAAAATGGTAAAATGTTTTAGCATGTGCAGAAGAGATCATAGACGTGCATAGGTGAGCACGAGATAGTGATGGGCAATATTATTGAAATTCTGAAGTGAGAACAACAGAAACGGGGAGACAATTCCACAATGGAGAGAATAAACGGACAAGACAAGGCAAACGGACAAGACAAGGCAAATGGACAAGGTTGGACTAGGGGAGGGTGAGCAGGTGGTATTTTGAGGAGCTGGTGTGAACTGGGGTGGCTTGGGCAGGGGAGGTCAGAGAGGGCAAGAGGACAATGCTGCAAGCTTGTATAAAACATAGCCCACCAAACTTTCCACTGATGGGAGAGTGACGATCCCTGTGAATCAGCCTCCTTTCTTGAGATTCCAGTGGTGTGGAAGACCTGTTATTCCCCTGCCTCAAAAGGAACAAGGTGGGCAACAGCATAGACTGGGAAGCCCTACTTCACATAGCTCGTATGAAAGCTCTGTCTCCATGATGAGTTCGGTGTAGCTCAGGGATTTACAAAAAAAACATCTGTACTGCTTTATTAACTTTGCACCCACTTCTCACCCTTCACCAAAATTCTAACCGTTGCACATAAATGCACAATGTTAATCAAAGCATCACCGACAGCTGAACAATCAGTCCACAGTGTTCAATAAAGAAACAAGAAAGAGCAATCAGAGATTACAGAAACTCACCAGGACGTGTGGTTTTGTGCTTTGGGTCCTCGGGATCTTTTGGTTTCTCAGGGTATTTTGGATCTTCAGGGTCTTAAAGGTCTTTTGGGTCCTCAGGGTTTTAAGGTCTTTAAACATGTTAGGGTTATAAAGGGTCTTAGAGTTTGAAAGTGTCTTCGGGTCTGAAATAGTCTTCGGGTTATAAAGGGTGTAGCTCTAGACTCTAGAGGGTCTTTGGGTTCTAAAGTCTTTTAGGTGTCTTAAAGGGTCTTCGAGTCCGAAGAGTTTTAAGGGTATTTGTGGGTCTTCTTGGTCTTGATGGGTCTCAGGGTTGCAAAGGTTTGATGAAGTGTTCGGGGACGTAAAGGATCTTAGGGTTCTAAAGGGTCTAATGTAATTAATACACAATCAAGTTCTGTGCAGACAGACAAACAAACAAACAGATAAACAGACCCAAATGCAATACCCTCTCCTCTGGCGTGGATAAATATAAACAAATTTGCACAGTGGAATTTTCTTTATCTGCATTATATTTATGCAGAGGAGATGCTAACCAATAAGTGGGGTCACCCGATCAAGATTGGGTTACTTAGACTTTAGTATTAGCGTTTTATTTAAACTTACGACAAACTCGTGATCATCCAACAGTGGCGTGTCACCACCTCGGTTGTGAGAGTGGCAGAGCTTGGACTGCACGACGTTCAGTCAGAACATGGCATGGTCACTGAAGGTGCCGTTATTTCTTGTCTTTTTATATATCAATCATCACAATTAATTTATTTCTTATCTATTTTTTATTCAATGTAACTTTAAGGCACACACTGTCAAAGCACTTCTCATTGTATGTGCATCCACATATATATGACAATAAACTCATTAAGAATATAAAGTTTCTATTGAGATGTTGACCTTCGGCATGTGAAAATAATGTGGAACAGCAAATTTGGGGGAAATTGGCACAGGGGTTTAGAAGCATATAAGGAAGAAACAAACAAAATATAAATACTGTACCTTATTAGTTTAATGATATTTACGATTTATTCCTCTGTTTTTGAATGCAAATGAAAATTTGTTACGGCGATACAAAGAGTGCAAATGTCTTCCGTGTATGCATTTTAATTCAACCCAATTTTCCATTATAATGAAGACACGCTTGCCGTAATTATGAGCGTGGACATTTCCATGACTGTGGAGCGATTTGATTGTGATCACTTGAGACTGTAAAATGATGTGTGTATTTCTTTAAAATCCAGTGCAAGACCAAAATGTCAATTGTTTCAGTCTTAATCACTCAAACAAACATGCATACAGTCGTGGCCAAAAATATTGGCACCCTCGCACTTTTTTCAAATAATGCACCATTTCTTCCAGAAAATTGTTGAAAAAAAAACAAAAAACATTTGCTATCCACATATGTATTTCCTTGATTTGCAGTGGAACAAAACAAAAAAAGCTGAAAAAATTACTAAATTTTAGCTAATTCCACAAATAAATCCTAAATGACAATATTATTGGCACCTTTTAGAAGTTGTTTGAAATAATTAGATTTCAAGCAGGTGATTCTCCTTTACTTTGGACTTGAACTCACCTATGGTGAGTTGCAGGTGCCTGCAATATAAACATAGGGGAAATACCCCGAGCACTCACCTGGTATAATAAACAGTGTACTGCACCGACTAAAGGTATTTTAAACCAATTTCAATGGTTGCTAGAAGACAGGGCAGCATCTGGAATCATACGAACATAATCATGACACATTAAACAAACAAACAAAAATACCTATTTTGGGGGGCAATACCCCTTCCCCCCAACACCCCGTGTACATCCTCAGATCCCAATTTTTCTAATGCCTTGAACAAACATTGTTACATAATGGGTGATTAAGGGTGTGGTGAAGTTTCATCGAAATTGCATGTGTAGTTTCTGAGAAGAAAGCAAATACCTATTTTGGGGGGCAACCCCCCCCCCCCATAGACTCGCAATGGGGCAGATTTTATTCGTGCTGTGAACAAACTTCAGTACAGCATGGGTGGTGAAAGTAAAAATAAAATTCCTATTTTGGGGGGGTTAAACCTGGATCGACTTTGACCCCGGTAAACCCCCTTAGACCCCAATTTTTTTTAATGGCGTGAACAAACTTTACTCACAACACAACAAATATCATTTGTGCCAAATTTGGTCGCAATCCCATCAACAGTTTCAGAGAAGAAGTTTCAAGTGTTTACGGAATGATGGACAGACAACGCGCTATCGCATAAGCTCCCCTGAAATTCGTTCCAGGTGAGCTGAAAATCGCTCATTCAACCAGTTTGAATGGAAAAAAGGAGTCATTCTGCTGTTTTGTGTCACTGTGTGTACCGAGTTTTGTGTCAATGAGCATGGAGAAAAGAAAGAAAACCAGGGAATTGTCTGAGGAGGTCAGACAAGATTGTAGCCAACCATGGACAATATCAAGGCGACAAGTCCATCGCCAGAGACCTTGATGTTCCTGTGTCCACTGCACACAATATCAGGAAGTTTAAGGCCCATGGCACTGTAGCCAACCTCCCTGGATGTGGCCGCAAGAGAAAACTTGATCGAAGGTTGCAGCGAAGGATTGTTCGAATGGTGGACAAAGCACCTCGATCAACTGCCAAACAGATTCAAGCTGACCTTCAGACACAAGGCACGACAGTTTCAGCTTGCACCATCCATCACCAACTCAATGAGAGGGGGTTCTGCTAGAGCTAAAGAAAAAAGAAAAAATAAGAGAAAAGAGCTAAAAAAAGAGAGACGATCGTGAGAGCTAATCACCTGAGAAAACCAAAATCCTTCTGGGAGAATGTGCTGTGGACAGATGAGACCAAATTAGAGCTTTTTGGTGAAGCACATCATCTCTATGTTTACAGGAAACAAAAGGAAGCCTTCAAAGAAAACACTTTCCCTCCAGTCAAACATGGAGGAGGTTCAGTGATGTTTTGGGGTTGCTGTGCTGCCTCTGGCACTGGGTGCCTTGAATGTGTGCATGTCATCATGAAATCAGGAGATTACCAAGGCATTTGGAGCGCAATGTTCAACCCAGTGTCAAAAAGCTGGGTCTCCGTCGAAGATCGTGGGTCTTGCAGGACAATGACCCGAAACACACTTCAAAAAGCACCCAGGAATGTTCAATACAAAATGCTGGACTGTTCTGAAGTGGCCAGCAAGAGTCCAGATCTAAATCCCATTGAACACCTGTGGGGAGATCTGAAAACAGCAGTTGGGAGAAGGCACCCTTCAAATCTGGGAGAACTGGAGCAGATTGCACAAGAAGAATGGGTCAAACTGCCAGTAGAGACGTGTAGGAAGCTCATTCATGGCTATAATAGGAAGCGCTTGCCTGCAGTTATTATGTCCAAAGTCTGTGCTACCAAATATTCAGTCTCGGTTGTCAATAATTTTGTCAATGCCATTTCTTTTGATTTTCTGATTTAAAAGGATATATTAAGTACTGAATCAAAAACAAAGGTTCTGTAATATAAACAGTGAAATAAAAAATTGTGGAGACCAAATACTTTCGTCAATTTCAACTTATTTTTAGAGAAAATTGTGAGTTATTTGAAAAAGGTGCAAGGGTGCCAATATTTTTGGCCACAACTGTACATACATACACACGTACATATACATACATACGCACATGCATCCCCAAGCACACAACTATATACTACAAATATTAAGCAATATAAACACATTGGTTAGAAGGCATTACAAATCAATGGATGTTGATCATCAAATCAATCAACCTAATGTTGAGAGGTATGCCAACCGGCGTGGGAGGCAAGAACCTGACATTTGAGGCATTAATCCTTTGCAGGAACAAAAATGGGAAGGGAACTCTATTTCTCCGACGAATGGATAAGGTTGTTCTACCTGCCCGCCCAATGCAGATCAACACTGTCCTTCACGAGCAAGTCTTGTTCTTCATTATAAATTTAGGCTTGAACACAATTTCCGAGAAACGTAGAGAATACATCAAACGTTTTTGTTACAACACCATTCCATATTTGCCAAAAAAAAACATTTCCTTTCAAAGAGAATAACTCAACACCAAACCAAAACTTATATCAAAGTGAGCTGCACACAAGAAACACAACAGAAGAGGTTTAACTTGAAATTCAATCAATTTTGGAGGTACAGTACAAAGTGCATTTCATTCCATACCATACATGGCTTTCAGATAAAAAAAATATCTCAAAATAGCCAATGTGTAAATTAGCAAGGATCCGTCGATCCCTTAAAAGCAATCAAAATACAAAATAAAGAAAACATGATCAATATTTTTGTCCCCACAATCTTTCCAAAAGGCAAAAAAGAAACCCCGCAAACAAATCTAACCCACCCCGACCCCTCCCACCATAAATGGAAGTCAAAAGTTCATTTTTCAACACATGCTTGAAGCTCATGCATTGTTATTGATACGCCAAGCTACAGGATATTGTACTTTGAAGAAAAACTTCAACTTCACCATTTTGGTGAAAGTACGAGCGGTTTTTTTTTTCCGTTTTTTTCTTCCTTTTTTTTATTTTTTATTTTTAAACAATCTCAATCTCACCTTCTCTTCTACAAAATTAATCATCTGGCTTTAGTTATTTTTCAAAAGCATTGCTTGTGCCAGATAATCCAATATTAATTAGTCTGACCAGACACAGCCCACCATCGCCTGGTGAGGAAATTGATACAAGCGAGAAACCACTTGTAACTGAGAAACCACTTTGGCAGTGACTGAACTGGCAAGACAGCAGCAGGCTGAGCAAGAAAAACAAAAATTGGATTGTAAACTTCTTTTTTTTTTTTTACAATTTACAACATACACATGAGTAAAATGTACAATTAAGTGGCTCAGATTGATTTTGTAGTCGGAAAGGAATACAGAGAAATGAAGCAGCAAAAGTGAAAGAGATAAAGAAGGGAGAGGGGAGGATATAGATCACTGAATCCATATAATGTGTGAGAAATAAGAACTGGAAAGAGGGTTTAAAATCGAAAAAGGGACAATAAACTGAGCTCTGAAAAAATGACCAAAATGACAAAGGACAAAACAAAAGATATAAGGTTCAAGAAACCACTGTTCAAGATAAGATACAACAATGTGATACCAACGAGTTAGAATACTGAATAACAGGAGATAGTACAAGTCAAATATTCTGATATTCGAGATAAGATGACAGTGTGAAACCAGCGAGTTGGAATACTGACTGGCAGTTGACAAGAGAGGACTGATACAGAGAGCACGAGGCCACCGTTTTGAAAAGAGCAGAATTGAACGTGGGTATTGCCATGTGAAAAGTAAGCACAAATAGGTCTGGGAAAGAGACTTCAGCCAATCACAAGATTTGGCCCGGCATCCAACACAACTTCATTTAGGTGTCGTGACCTAGCCACTTAAGGTCAATGTTATTTGCTGAAAGTCGCCAAGGCAAGAGGTCAGAGGTCAAGGTGCAGACGAGCAGAACCATGTTGTATTGTGATTGGAAGGGGAGCTGAGCTTTCCAGGCTTGGTCCCACCTCCATTTGCTCCACCATTTCTCCAGTTACATCTGATAATGGTCCAAACCTCCGCCCACCATCTGGACCAATTGGCTTCAAGGGGCTGTTAAAAAATGTTATTTGCCAAATTCGGTTTAAAAATAGTTAACCGGTGACATAACATGCTATTCATTCAGCCTCGTTACTTAGCCTTCATGAGCATTCAATCGTTACCACTCAATACAACAACAAGAACAACAACAACAGGCATTTTAAGGCCATTTTCCCTGCTAGAGGGATTCCCTGTCATTTTCCCTTGCCTCGCTCTTATGCACAGATTCATCCCATCTCATCTTATCTTCAGTTATCCTCGCCTTATTCCCACCTATGGTACATTGAATTATGTGGTGAGGCATTTGTTCTGAAACTACTTGCCTGCCTCTCCATCTTGGAAGGCATATCTGAACGAATGCAAATCCGACCATCCCTTCCCTCACTTCAAATGGCACCACGGCAGACTTGGCTCGTGAAAAGGCCGAATGCCTCAATTTTGTGCGTTTCCAAATCATGCGTCCCCAACCCCTCACTCTCTGTACCCACACTTCCCAATTGCACTCAACTACTCCTGGTCTCTGTGTGTTTTGTAACTGAGAAGAAGGAGACGTTTATAGCAACCCTCGACTGATTCTGCCGTGATGTCCTTCAGATAGAGAGGCTGCAGCCTCGTTCCTCTCTTCAGACCTTTACAAAATCACAAGCTAGTCAAACACTTGGAATATGTCTTTCAATCCTGACAATTCTTATACTCTCACTCTCTCTCTCTGAAAGGACCGTTTGGCAACCCCCCACATCTACTTTCTTAACAATCCTCTTAAGGAAGTTCAGTCACTCAAACTCTTGAGTCTCACTATCAGTCACAATCTTTCTTGGGCAAACCACATTTAAAAGTTGGCCTCCAAACCAAGTCACCGACTAGACATTGTGCATCGTACAATGAACTTTCCTCGTACACCTGAACGCCTATCCACCTATAAGGCCTTCATCCGCTGCTTGATGGAGTATTTCTCTCTCTTCTGGGATGGCTCTTCTGCCTCGCATCTTGGTCATCTTGACGCCATGGAAACAAAGGCCATCAGGAAAGGCCAAGCTGAGTCTATGTGCCTATTACTTTCACGTCGCAGACAGGTCGGTAGCTTCTCTGTCTTCTACCGCCTCTTTTCTATTTTCTGCAGGACATACACGGTCCACGATCAACCCTTTCTGGTGACGCTACCCAAAATTCACGATAACTGCACATCCCCACTCATTCATTCCTCTTTTTCCCCACCTGGAACCTACTTCCACATTCTCTTAAATCTCCTTGCACCCTCCAGGTCTTCAAGACAGCTGTTCACCACCATCTCAGATCATCTCTCATCCAATACCATGATATTGTCCACCCTCTATGACTCGCTCCCCCCACCCCACACCCCTTCTACTGGTTATTTTGTCCTGTTATGTCCTGATCCATTCAGAATACTAGCTGTTCCACACAAGCGTCGACTCTCTATAGAAAAAAGAAACACGTTTTCAATGCCATAGGGATATCAGTATTATGCAGGCAATGAATAAAAAAAAAATGATTTAATGTATGAATATGCTATTTTCCCTTTTTCTCTCCCTTAATATTGGGTGAGACCTAATAGTACCAAGCTCTTGCTGCCCCACTTTTTATACAATACTCCTCCACTGCCCTCTATCACCAGCCAACTCTTACTTTCATCCCTCCACACCACAATCCTCCCAACAAAACAAAAATTCCAACCAATCTGACCCTTTTTTGACGATATAACCTGAACCCACCAAAATCCTTTTGTGCTTTGCTGAACTTACCTGAGGCTGCCGATGAGCCTGCGTGGGGAGCAAATCCTGTTCTCTACTGAAAACTGCTCCTTTAAACTCTCCAACACCGAAGGAGCTACGTATGTGAAACCCTGGAGGCAGAGATAACAGTTCATGCCATCAAAAATGCACTTTGCACACAAACCCTTGCCTGCTCTCCCCCACACTATGTCATTCCTGTTTCTGCAATCTTTTCACCCAACTTCTCTCTCGACTCATAACTCTACGTCTGCACCCCCAATGCACTCACCAAAAACTTTTTACTCTTGAAATGACACCACCAATCTTTGTCTGCACTCCTCCTACCTCCTATAAGCCTCACCCCTTTTCTTCTCCCCTTTTTACCAAGAATGCTTGGTTTGCACTTTCACTCAGTGCAGAATCATCCGGACTGTCCACTGGCGTCTGTCGTGTGAACTTCGTGTCAAATTGGCTCACATCATCAGCAGATTTCTGAAAACATGACGAAATGCAAAGCAAGTCAGCTCGATGACATAAGTACAAATCACACTCATGTAACTTATAGGTCAATGAAAGCTGAAGATACAGAAGTGAAGACACTTTTTGTCGAGGCTCATGGAGGAGCTAAACAAATCGTGCGAGACAAACTTTAAAAAACCCAGAAGAAAATCAAATCGGGTGAAGCGATGAGGCAAGGACTTACGAGGCAGGGTTTGAATGGTGGATCAATCTTTCTTGCAAGCAGATCACGCCATGATATGTGCTGAAAGAATGGATGACCCTGAGGAGAGAGATAAATAAGAAAGCAGTGAGGTTCTGACACACAAAAGCAGAACATTAAAAATTTCATATATTGAAAGCAGTCTACATATTACATAAGCAAACTTATGGTGGCTTTGCAAGCATGCAAGAGGTCAGAAGTACCTGCACTTCTTCCGCATCTGTTGTTCCTGCACCAAGCCGCATGGATAATGTTCGAGTTAGCAGCTGCAATGTACGCAGACGTCATGCATAAAGCAATTAAAATAAAAAAAATTAACGTACGAGTACAGTCGACGTCTGTCACTTTCAATTCACAAGAGATTGTACGTACAGACACGAGCAAAGCATTATGAGGTATAACAGATTATGCTGCATTAGCTTGTATCACAACTTCAACAGTGGATAAGATCATTATTTCTCCTCAAGTAATGCGCCTGGAGGGACATATTATGGCCTTCAGAAGCAGGTCACATGTGCATGTAAAGAAGGGGGAAAAAAACAAAATAAAAAAAATCACCACCCTCCATCAGGACCTTATTTTTTAGCTCCATCACCAAAGGTGGACGGAGGTTATGTTTTCACCCCTGTTTGTTTGTCTGTGAGCAGGATATCTCAAAAAGTTCGATGTATTCAGATGAAATTTGGTGGACAGGTTGGGTGTGTGACAAGGACTAATTGATTCGAATTTGGTGAAGATCCGGATACGAGAATTTGTATTAATTTGCAAGTGATTCTTCACCATTGAGAGATGGAGAAAAAATCTAAAAAAATAGTTGCCTAAAGTTACTGCTCTTCAACTGTTGGGAGCCTATCGAGCTGTTGTTGAAGATGGGATTGAAGAAAGTGTTGTTTTTTTTTGGTCGTAGTAAATGCACCTCTCTTACCTATTCAAACTTTTTGAATTGCCTGCAGGTATTTGGGCATTTGGAATTTGGCCTGGCACAACATTGCCTACTATTTTTGGAAGGCAGTCTTCTTTTATAAGCCTTAATCCCAACAGTTAGGGTCAGCCACTCGGATACACCTTCTCTATTCTCTGTCTTCTGTATCTTCTCTCAATCCTTTGTTCTTCCAATCCCTTTCCACTACATCCCTCTATCATAATATATGTCTTCCTTTTGATATTTTCCCTCCAATTGGCTCATTCCATACTTCCTTATAATTGGATACTCGTCCTTTATTCTCATCACATGCACAAACGACCACAACCTAGCCTTTCTACTCTCTTCTGCAATACATGCAGCTCCAGCTCTCGTATGCATCTCCTCATTCCTCAACCACCCTCGAAGAATCCACCGAACTATTGTCATCGCTGTCCTCTCCATATACTCCTCTTCCCTTTTTAAAAAAACCCACGTTTCTGCACCATCCATTATAACTGCCTCAGTTTTGAAGGAACATTAGTGGTTGTGAGAAAACCAACTCGTGGAATCATGATTACTGGACTCTTAAAAATTGGAAGATCAACTGCATCAGATGACGACACAAGAAAACCTGGTTGCCCTTCTGCATAACCCCTATTGTACTCGGTTCCTTCAGTTCTTCGACAAGTATATTGACTATTTCGAGTCTAGTGCAGGGTGATATGCAGGTGTTTTACTTCTGAAAATGTAAGGCGCAGACGATACCTGTCTGTGTACTATGATGAAATGATTAGACTCGCAGACGATCACCCAGATGTCCACTCCCACCACTGTCTTGTACATTTTTACCTTCAATTTTCTCGCTATCCTTCTATCACAGACGACACCAACCACTAACGTCCGTCCACCTTATACATGCTGCCTTCACTCGGTCTGGGACTTCTGCATCACAATCTCCCTCTTCCTTTAGTGACTTTGTATTTTAATTTTTCCACTTGCTTTAAGCTTTATACCTCTTCTATATCCAATCTTGACTCTCTTTGCTCCAGTCTTACTACAACACCATGACCTCTGTCTTTCTATGAATTTTTTTTTTAACAGGTTCCATAAGCTCGTAGTGAAGCTGCCACACACACATGGACATACAGATGAACATACACGACACAATACACGACTGTTCGATGAGGCAAATACAGCCAATGAGCTTGGGGTAAGTGTCATTTCCTGGGGTACTCTGGGTACCAGGGATGTCACAGCAATAGCGCCACTTTTATCACCACACTCAGCATGGATTTTCCTCAGAAGGAATTCCATCCTCCCCATGGACGCCAACCTATGGGGTTTGACCATGCTCTTATCCTTTTAAATGCTGAATTTCAAGCAAGGCAGCAGCAAGCACCCTTTTTAATATTTTGGTTTGACTCAGCCAGGGTTTGAACTGCCGACATCCCAGACACGGAGCGAACGTGCTCTCCTAGCTCTTTGCATTTCAACAATCTTCTCTGTAGCCCTTCCTTTGACTCTGCTGTTATGACTAAGTCGCCCACGAACAGAAGATCCCATATTTCTCTTATATCTGATGTTGCCACTCAGCACATCTATCACCATCACAAAAAGGAAGGCACTTATTGCAGAACCCTGGTATTGACCACTCTCCACTCTATAAGGTTGTGAGTCCCCATTCACTGACCTCACCATAGCACCAGCTCCCTCCTTATACATTTCCATCACAATTCCAACAAACTTCTCTAATACACCCTTTGTTCTCAAATTAACTTTTGACCGTGCCCGCGGTACCCGCCCTATGGGTGGGGCTTCAATTGGGAAGCCCAAATGAAAAGGCAAAATATCAGAAATTGGAGGCTTTTTTTATTTTAAACGATTTATATAAACATTCGTTGAATCATATCACACGCAAATCATCAAAATCTAAACAGTACATGGCGCCCATTTTGAAAAAAGATTGAATTCTGCAAAACGGAAGTGGTCGCTACATGTCTTTCTCAGTCGCACGTTTATGTGTGAAGAGTGCACGCCGAAACTAACACGGAAGCGGCTGCTACACCTGTTTCTCAGTCGCTTTGCACACGCTGCCATGTTACTTCGGAGCCACACGTTTATATAGGAAGAGTTCGTCAGGAGTCAATCTACTCTCTCCTGGTACGAAGAACAAACAGTATTTGTAGAATTTCAACAAAAGCCACATCACTGTTCATATCAGTAAATATTATTCCATCTTGTTTGGAAAAACTGGAAAAAAAATTGGAAAAACAATATAGCCTATTTTACTCCCAGGGGTCCCAGGTATACACACCCAAAATATCGTTGCGATCGGTTGAGCCGTTTTTGCGGTACCTTCGAATGGACGGACGGATGGACATTTGTTGAATTATAGTAAGATGCACGACTTCTCCACTGAAACCATTTCATATGCCTTCTCTGGATCTATGAATGTGCCGTAGAGAGTGAATGTGCTATCTGTAACATCCACGACCCATTGAGAGCAGATGAGAGAAAACGTGTCTTCAAAAAAAGGCAGCAAATAAAAAATTAAATCCCCATTATGGAAGTCAAAAATATAAATTTAAGTTTAGCCAGAAGTTAAAATTCAACATTTGCGTTTAGACACACCTACACGCTTTGTTTATGTATTTCATGCTTGCGTGGTTATACGTATACAAACACATACAATTACAAGGTAAAATGTACGATTGAAAACATTGAACAACTGAGTATGAGGATGTTACAAGGTAAAATGTGGCTAAAGTAGATAATCATATGGTTGGTTGTAATGCAATGGAGGCTATGCTGTGTTAAAATTCATTGTCTTGAGCACCGTATATCGGGTGCAGCCGGTGAGGTGGGGTTAAGCCAGCCAGCTCTCCCGCATGGACGTGTGAAGTTACCTCATGGTCACAACAACCTTTGTCCTGGATTGAGAAATGCAAACATCTCGCAGGGGACATTGTTTTATAATTAATAAGAACTGTTTGTGTGTTTCCATTTTGAATGTTAAATGATAATGTTGATTTAAGTGGAGCAGGGAAAATTATATTAATTGTATTGTGGTAAAAATGATTTTAAAAATGAATGTATGTATTTTTCATATAAGATCAAGAAGATGCCCTGGGTGCCAAAGAGACAGCATTCCTCTGTCTTGTACGTGGTAAACCTTTGATCTAATTCGACATAATCCAAAACATTGTACTCAATCGTATCTGCCTTTGGCCTTGAATGATGTAAACAACCGAGTGCTTGGGTGTATAAAAATGAGATCAACTGGAGTGTCCAGTTGAGAGAATCCCGCAGTAAGTAATTGGCAAATATTAATTGGCAAAATGTAACTATATATGCAAGATCCTCTCTCTGTGCTTGCATGAAAAAAGTTTGTACTCTAACATCTTCAAAAGCAGGCATGAACAAGCGTTATGCCTAGGTCCCCCATCGGTGAAATGATGAGTTGACAAAGTGGAAGACGCAAGGCGGTCATCTTGGATTTTGACGTGGTGACCCAATTTTCAATAGCGTTCTCCCTTATGCGTAGATACACCCACACACCAGATTAGAAGTTGGTACTTCGCTTATTTTTCAAGATATTCCGCTCACAAGATAGACATATATATGGTGGCGGCCATCTTGGATTTTGACGTGGCGACCCAATTTTCAATAGCGTTCTTCCTTTTGCCTAGATACACCCACACACCAGATTAGAAGTTGGTACTTCGCTTATTTTTCAAGATATTCCGCTCACAAGGTTCAGACATACATGGCGTCAGACATACATGGTGGTGGCCATCTTGGATTTTGACGTGGGTTGCACCCACACACCAAATTCGAATGCGGTCCTACGCTTACGCACGCACGCACGTACGCACGCACGCACGGGAAAACCATAGTCCCCCTTTCGCTCTGCGGTGTGACGGGGGACAATAAAAAAAAAATTGAACTATTACGCTTGGAAACTGAATGGTGAAGACTAATTTTTTTTAGCTCACCTGGAACGAAGTTCAGGGGAGATTATGTGTTGGCATGTCGTCCGTCAGTCCACACTTGAAACTTCTTCTCCAAAACCGCTGATGGGATTGCGACCAAATTTGGCACAAATGAAATTTGTTGCGACGAAGGTTTGTTCACAGCATTAAAAAAAAAGAAAAAAAAAGGAGAAAATGATAATAATAATAATAATAACTAGCCGAAACCCGTGGAACATCCACGGAAGGGAGGATGTGGTGTATGGATAGAGTGTACCATTATGGATGGCATAGGGGATTTGCTTGTCCGAGTAAGAGTTAGGAAGAAAGATGAGAATGAAGAGTGCAGATATGAACAACGATCGCCGACACCGGCACAAATGCATGCTCTGGATTGTCCACTCAGTGGACGGCTTGCTGTCGCCTTCGACTGTCCAATCAGATGAGACAGCTGGCTTAACGTCCTCTGATGCGACGTCACACCTGCGAGGTATAAGGAGGCGGGAACCGAATCCAAAACAGAAGCTAAAGTAAAGACCATCGGAGATCTCCTGCGGCAACGTTTCTAACCGATGTGGTAAAGTACAGTACGTACAGTAAAGGACATTCTCATTGATCCGTTGATTAACTATAACTGACCTGCGCCGCCCTGCTGTAACTTGACATGTTAGCAGGTACTCTGACCTTTTTCACAACTTCAAATGGTGTTTCATAAAATCCTGCTGTGACTCGACATGCGCCGCACCATAATCATTGGCTCATAAAACCCTGCACCGCTACAGATTATACTACCACCGGAAGCCGGCACTTGGTTGTCCACAGAGGGAGGGAAGAAACACACCATGTGGAATGAAAAACAAAATGCTTTAAAATATTCAAGAAAGAAACATTTTTTTTCATTTAATATTCCGTAAGTATTTATTGTACGACTAACGATTGTCAAAATAAGAACCTGCTTTGGGCAATCGCACACTATACCGTCGAGGCCGCTTTTACAGAATAAGAAGGAAATAATTAAATTAATGCTTTCCTATTTACATCGTTGAGTCAATACGTCAAAAAATCATTTTTTAAACATGTAATCACTGGTTGTAGGGAATGCAGATTTGACGATCAGCTGATTTATGTGTGTGTGTGGGTGTGTATTTTAGACTTGGACAATATAAGAAGGAAAATTGCTTTGCAATACATGCCCATTTGCAAGTTTCAGATCAATATCAGTAAGCACGGCCCATTATTTAATGACACCACTCGACTGTCCAATCAGCGGACGGCTCGCATCGCCTTCGCCCAGCAGACGCCAATACGATGGCGTCGTATCGGCCGTTAATCGGATGCTTTTGGGCCCCAAAGTCGACTAATTCAGATTTTTCGAGTCTGTCTGTACGTGATAAACAAAGAGCGCGGTTCGTAGATCGTAAATCCATTAGTGCCGTGGGCATCGGGTCACTGGGTGCGGCGTAAAAGGGATAACAAAGTCGAGTCCTTACGGTATTATTATATAGATAACTAGAACGGGCACTCGGTAGAGCGCATACCTTCGCCGCAGCTACTTTTGTTGCCAAAATAAAAGACTACAAGATCTGTGTAGCAAAGCATTTTGGCATTAGTTGCATGCCAATTGGATAAAAATTGACCGCGCTATGGTAAAAATACGATTTTGACCTTTTCGTGACCTTGACCTTGACCTTTGACCCGATTGCTCCCAAAATCTAATCAAATGTGTCCCGTATAATAACCAATCATCCCACCAAATTTCATGCAATTCGGTTGAATACTTTTTGAGTTATGCGAATAACATACACACACACACACACACACAGACATACAAATAAATACACAGCGATCAAAACATAACCTTCCGCTTTTGCGAAGGTAATAAGGCCGTGAGGGGTCTCCTTTGGGGGGGGGGGGGGGGGGTGGGGGTGGGGGGGAAATTCCCCAAAATAGATATTTGCTCTTTTCTCTGAAACTACATTCACAATTTCAATGAAACTTCACCGCAACCTTCATCACACATAATGTCCCAATGTTTGTTCAAGGCATTAGAAAAATTGGGGTCTGAGGAGGTATACCGGATGGGAGGGGGGTGGGGGGTAGGGATAGGGGTTGTCCCGCAAAATAGGTATTTTGTTTGTTTGTTTGTTTAATGTCTTATGATTATATTAGTATGATTCGACATGCTGCCCTGTCTTCTAAAAACCATTCAAATTGGTTTAAAATACCTTTAGTTAGTGTAATATACTGTTTATTCCACCAGGTGAGCACCAGGGGTATTGCCCCTATGTTTTAATCATTCAACTCTAATACTACAAACCTAATGGAAGATAGAGTTGAATGATTCCACAGCAGTGATTGATTCAACAGTGATGATTCTACAGTGAAGAGGAACAGGTTGAGATGGTTTGGTCATGTGTTGAGGAAGGATGAAAGTGACTGGTTGAGAAGAGTGATGGAAATGAATGTAGAAGGAAGTAGAGGACGGGGAAGACCGAGAAAGACTTGGCTAAAGATGGTGGAAGAAGAAATGTGGGCAAGGGGGTTAACAAGGAGAGATGCAGAAAATAGGGCAAAATGGAGAAGATTGTCATGGGGACCGCAAGGCCTTAAAAGGACCAAGGCCCCCGCTCTAGCAGGGAAAATGGCCTTAAAATGCATGTTGTTGTGTTGTTGATTCCACAGCATAATCCAACATCCATTGCATTGTGTCTAACATAAAGGCCAGCCTTAGTTTCTTCAATCCTAATCATCGATATTTTAAGTTGATCTAACTAGCAGCATATTAGGGGAACATAATAGCAAAGCCACACACATGCCACAGAAACCCAGTTTAATAGAATGATCCAAACCTTCTTGAGGATTTCTCTCGCCTCAATGGAGAGATATGGTGGCAGGCTCAGCTTGCAACGAAGAATTTTATCGATAGTTTTCTTCCGGTTATCTGCTGCAAAAGGAGGCTGCAACAATGGTAGGGTGAAATGAAGACGATACTGAAGGTTCAGAACACATTTACACTATTTAAGCCCGATTTATTATCCACGGCTCAAATATGATGTAAATTAGGCATAAATGCACCTTGCTCTCGGCTATCTAGCGAGGGCAATTTCGTTCCGATCAGACAAACCTTATTTGAGTTATAGAAAAAAAATGTAAAATTTTCTATAATTAGCTGGTGACTTTAAAATTAGGTTAAGGTAAAAACCATTTATGTCAACCTCATATGCTTTTCATTCCCATTATTGATGTGAAATTTCATTCCGAAAGTTCCAGCCCGCTCCGAGATACAGCTCGGACATTGAAACGTAAATGCTGGTTTAGTACTCCTCGGGGTCTCGAAACTCTGAGGTATCATTAAAATTGGGGGCACTATAAGTCTCCCCCAATCCTATATGAGGATTCTTAACTAAAAGCATTTCCCCCTTGGATCACACACGACATCAATTTTTAGGCGTTTATGTTCCAGCCTATTTTGAAGAGAGGCCAATATTTTAGCATTTGTTACAACAAATGCACATTTCACTTGATCCTAACTCAAACTGCATTTTAACTGCAATCCCTGGTTTAAACCGATGACAAACTGGGCCAAAGATATTCAACAAAGAAAGCCAACTCAAGAGAAGGATCAAGAGAAGGATCAAGAGAAGATCCAAGAGAAGATCCTCCAGTAAACTATGAAGCATCCATTAAAATGAATGCAATTTCTTTTCTCCATTTGAAGGGCCATGACACGAGTGGATTGGTAGATCTAGTGGGTGCAACACAATGGTAACGCCTCGTTGCATCCCCTCACCGGTGAAGGTTCAATTTCCATGGCTGCTCATTGCTAAATGTTCTACCCCCTAGAACGGAGTGGCAACCTGTCCAGGATTGATTTATTAGCCACAAAAACGTTCATGACTGGTCATGGGCACACCCCCTTCAACACCCAACTACCCACCCCCTCCAATATTCTGCCAATAATATTTGCCCCAAAAACCAAAGTAGCATGTCAATCTTCCAAAAATAAACCATCTGCCTGAACAAGGTTTTCTGCTAAATTTGAAGAGATAAATGGAAATGAGTTGTGGGGTTGTATGAATGCAGCTTTGGAGGCATAAATAACTAGATGGTATTCATAGAATACTTACCCTGCGCAGTCAACTTGGTGTGAGCCAACTCTTGTTTTTGAAGGTTTTTTTTTTTTTTGATCCAATATGGCTGCCAGACCACGTGAGCGATGACATCATAAATTTATATTCTCTAAATAATTGTTGCATAGATCATGCTCAATAAATTTCAAACTGATCAGACCAAGCGTTGTCCCTGTCAAATTATGACGTCATAATTATGGCACCAATGACGTCATCATTAACAACACCTATTCCCCATATGGAGTTATTTACAATGAGCCACGTTTCAATTTTTTCCATAGAGCAGTTTTGGAGATAGAGGTGCAACGTTTTTCGGTTTTTCCAAGATGGCACCTGTAACACGACCTATGACGTCATGATTATCATTAAAATATTCCAAAGGAGGAGGTGCTCCTATGGTGAAAATTTCGTGTCCATCAGACCAACAGTTGCTGAAATTTTTTAAAATAACGATCGATGGATAAGTGTTGTATTTGTCGAATTATGATGTCATAACGAAGGCACTGATGACATCATCATTAACATATCTTATTCCCCGTGGGGAGTCGGTGGCAATGAGGCAGGTCTCAGATTTTTTTCCATGGAGTGGTTTCAGACATAAACAGTCACGTGAAAAAGTAAGTACACCCCATGTAAAGTTTTGACTTTTTCAACATATTTCAACATACAGCTATTTCATCTTCATTTCAACAATATTGATAGATAAAGGTGATATAATACAACAAATATCATGAGACATTTACATTTTGTAGTCCATTGTATAATTTAAATAAACATAAATGCAAATTTTGCATGTGGAAAAAGTAAGTACACCCCTACATTTATCACTACTTCAAATACCTAAAATTAGAATCAGGTGCACCAGCTCAGGTGCAAATGATTAGAACATCGTTGGAGAGGATCTTGGAGGAACGTGTCTTATTTAAACATCAGACATTTAGTTTGGTTTGCTATTTGTTGTTGAAGTGTGCGGCGTCACCATGCCTAGATCAAAAGAGCTCTCTGAGGCCTTCAGAAAGGTTATAGATGCCTACGAGTCTGGGCAGGGAATTTAAAAGATCTCCAAACAATTTGAAATCAATCATTCGACTGTCCGGAAGATCATCTACAAGTGGAGAAGATTCCAAACAACTGCCAACTTTTTCAGGCCATGCCGTCCCAGCAAGTTCAGCCAGAGAGCAGACCGCAAGATGCTGAAAGAAGTCTCTAAGAACCCCAGAATGTCATCAAGGGACCTACAGGTAACTCTTGACACTGTTGATGTCAAAGTGCACGAGTCCACCATTAGAAAGAGGCTGCACAAATTTGATCTACATGGAAGCTGTGCCAGGAGGAAACCTTTGCTGTCCAGAAAGAACATCAGGGCAAGACTAAAATTTGACAATGAACACCTAGGCAAAGACCAGCACTTCTGGAACAATGTGCTCTGGACAGATGAGTCAAAGGTAGAGCTATTTGGCCACAGTACCAGAAGACATGTTTGGCCAAAACCAAAGACAGCATTTGACCACAAGAACCTGATACCAACTGTAAAGCATGGTGGTGGAAATATTGTTATGGTTTTTAGAACCTTCACTTTGTAAATTTTAGTAAATGTTCCCTCATAAATGATCCCCTGTAAATATCCCCATTATTTGGCTTTATTAAAGATCGCACCCTAGTTAGTCCATGTACAACACGTAGAGCACCATAGGACCTCTCTGTAGTTATTTCATTATTATGTGTTTCAGTTAAGGATCTGTTCCCAATAGTTGAATCTGCGTTGCATTAATCAAATAAGATAGGCCCCTTCAATTTCCCCAATCATCTCTCCCACTCTTCAAAGTGCAGAGAGAGCGGTAGGGCAGCGTTCGCTGCTCCTTGTCTTGATTCGATTGCTTGCCCCAAGCCGCCATTGAACATGCTGTCTCAAGCCGAGGAAAAAGGGGGCGGGACGCAAGAACAAGGTGTGGTACGTCAACTCACCATCAGAGGTGGAGCCAGCGAGCCCTTGCCATCCACCAGGGCCAAGGTGAGCCGACCGGTAGGCGTGTCATCAGAGCCGGCGGCTTGATACACCAACGGACAATAAAAGCGGCTGCGAGGGACTGCTTCAAGAGATGAGTGAGAGGGATGAGTGCGTCGACAGATGAGTGAGAGAGAGATGAGTGCGAAGGATCGTGAGGCAGAAGAGTGGGTCCGCTGACATTACGCGATATATTCACATTGTCAGCCCGCGTGAAAATATACGTGCAGCTGCCGCCGGGTTTCGCCTCAAGCCCGGAGCGTGGACTGGAGCCAACCTCGACGCTGTGCATTTGCCTGGACCTTCCTGCCCTGCCTGTACCTTCTCCTCCTTCCAGCCATTCCTTCCTGCCATTCCCTATTCGTGTGAGTCTGTTTGTTTGTCCGGGGTTGTAAGTAAGACTGTATAGTTAAGCTTGCCCTGTGTCCTTTTGCTCTTCTTCTTCTGTATATTACTTTCGTTTCCTCTTCTTTGGGTTTTCGGTATATAATTCATAAACCCACTCTTTGTTCTTCTTATTTTCTGGGTTTTCTCTTATTCGATCGTTTGCGGCCTTTCTTTCGATTGAGTACATGTGGCACGATTCGGCCAACGCTATAATCGGGTTTAGTCTCTTGTTAACGGCCCGAGTCGCAGCTCGTTTCGCTCGGCGCATCCAATCACGCTGCGGCCCAGGTGGGAGTATCTCCTCGCTTACGGCCGGTGGTGGTAATTAGGTAGTAAGACGGGTTGGGCTTACAACCCTACTCACCACCGACTGGAAGTGACGTCATACTTTCAGGACTGGCGGAGACGGCCAGCTTAACAGGACAAGGGGATTAACCCCCCCTTGCTAACGGGAGTGCCGTCCCCCGGATCCGTAACAATATTATGGTTTGTGGCAGCTTTGCTGCATCAGGGCCTGGGCAGCTCACCATCATAGAATCCACGATGAATTCTTCATTGTACCAGAGGGTGCTCAAGGATAATGTGAGGCCATCTGTCGGAAAGTTGAAGCATAACCGAAGGTGGACCTTGCAACATGACAATGACCCTAAACATACCAGTAAATCCACCAAGGAATGGCTGAAAAGAAAGAAATGGAGGGTTCTGGAATGGCCAAGTCAAAGCCCGGATCTAAATCCCATCGAGATTTTGTGGGGGGATTTGAAACGAGCTGTGCATGCAAGAAACCCCTCAAACAACGCACAGCTGAAAGAATTCTGCATGGAGGAGTGAGCAAAAATTTCTCCCAGTCGATGTCTGACAGAGACCAGTAGACATTTGTAAGAAACGCCTACTTGAGGTTGTTTCTGCCAAAGGGGGCAATACCACCTATTAGAGCCAAGGGTGTACTTACTTTTTCCACATGCGAAATTTGCATTTATGTTTATTTAAATTATACAATTGACTACAAAATGTAAATGTTTCATGATATTTGTTTTATTATATCACCGTTATCTATCAATATTGTTGAAATGAAGATCAAATAGCTGTATGTTGAAATATGTTGAAAAAGTCAAAACTTTACATGGGGTGTACTTACTTTTTCACGTGACTGTAGAGGTGCGAAGTTTTTCCAAGATGGCGCCTGTACCACGTGACCTATGACGTCATAATAATCATTGAAATATTCCACAGGAGGCCCTCCTATGGTGAAAATTTCATGTCAATCGGACCAAGAATTGCAGAGAAAAAAAAAATTCATACTGATCGAATCAAACGTTGTACTTGTAATCAAACGTTATGACGTCATAATTAAAGTACCGATGACATCATCATTAACATATCTTATTCCCCAAGCGGAGTACTTGACAATGAGCCATATTTCAGTTTTTTTCCATGGAGCGGTTTCGGAGATATAGAGGTGCAACCTTTTTTCGATTTTTCCAAGATGGCGCCTGTACCACGTGACCTACGTCATAATATTCACTAAGATATTCTACAGGAGGAGGCCCTCCTATGGTGAAAATTTCATGTCAATCGGACCAACGGTTGCCGAGAAAATGAATTTTTAAAATGCTGACACGGCACACAGTTTACTTTCCTGAAATGCAGACACGTACGTACGTACGTAACAATGCTTAACCCTGCTTTTCGCTTCGTGAGCACAGGGTCATTAAATGTAATAAAGTCCACATGTGGAAGGGACTAAAAATGACCTAACTTAACCACAGTTGCTATAGAAACCTCAAAGAAGATTATTTTTTAAAGAACACTGGAAGAATTTGGCTAAAATATGGTCTTTACAAGTGTCAGACACTAGAAAACAAAAGTTTACAGAACTTTATAAGTTTTTTATTTTTGTCTTTCAGAACCTTCGTTAAAAATCCAAAAGAGTAGATTTCAGCCTCATTTAAAGTTTACTTACTGCACCAGTCAGCATGTCATACATCAGTGCGCCCAGACTCCACCAGTCCACTGCGCGGTTGTGACCGCTTCGGGTCAAAATTTCTGGAGCCCTTTAGTGAGAAGAAAAACAACAAGAAAAAAAAGAAGAGAAACAAGGATATAGATTAGCCAAAGGCTTCTTTTATGAGGCCTACATTTTTTAGTTTCTTGGCCAGTATTGTCATACTAACTTAGCGATTCAATTTAATACGTCACCCTTTAACAGATTTTCCAACACAATCCCTTTCTTCACCCTTCTGAGAAACCAAAAATTAATTGATTCATTCATTTCATTCAATGTTAACATTTGATTAAGCGAGGAAAGTATGCATCAAAGATTTGTTTGAGGTTGTCTTCTTTTCCCAAAGGAATCCAAGCCATTCATGCTCAATGTGTCTGCTGGTTGCAGAATTACTGGGGTGTTGCTATGCGGATGATAGAACACCCCATTGGCAAATAACACACTCAGTGATTTGCCATTAGTATTCCAGCAAGTTTGCGATTAGCGGATTAAATTACAGACTTGGCATTTAATATGGAATATTTTTTTTTCTTGAGTTGGGTTTACTTTCTTAACTCAGTATATCAATCTGGTGAGTTTCTTTTACACTTTGGTGATTTATTTGTTAAAAGAACCATGTCACTGATTGTCTGTGGCAGCAAGAAGTCAACAACAGGATTATATCACAAGTGGCGTGGCAAAATGTATGGACAGGTGCATTTGATGATTGGCTTCACAGTCGGGTATACAAGGGTTGTTGCGTTCTGAATTAGTGGAAAACAACTGCTGCACGTCTCCAAAAGTTATTGCCGCTTCCTCTGGAGATGGTCCGTCAACTCGACTATGCTGTTTGTCATTGAGTGGTGGCTTTACGAAATTACGGCATGAAACAGCGTGCTATTGCTCGGCAGTATGGCATCACTCAAGGTCAGGTGTCAAAGATCCTGAAACGAAATGCTCAGAGGGGTGTCCCTACTCCAATACCGAGGCCAGGACGTCCCCGCAGAACCACAAGGAGGGATGATCGCCAGCTGCACCGGTTAGTCCGCAATGGCCGTACCAATTCAGCAAATCGGCTTAGGGCTGAGTGGCAGCAACTGACAAATGTGCCTCTATCCAGAAGGCTAGTCAACCAACGACTGGTTCAAGCAGGCTATCGTGCCAGGCGTCCCCTGAGAAAGCCACGCCTGACCAGACAACACCGCCAGCACCGATTGCAGTGGGCCAGAGAGCACCGTCAATGGCAGCCAGGACACTGGAATCACGTGATCTTCAGTGATGAGTCTTGATTTCTGGTCTATCGTCAAGATGGTCACGTCCGAGTGCGCAGACAAGTGCATGAAGCCTACAACAAAGATTGTATAGTGCCAAGAGCAAGCTGGAGGTGGTGGGGTGACCGTTTGGGCTGCTTTTCATGCAGGGGGCAAAACTGACCTGGTTGTTCTGAATGGAAACCTCAACCAGTTCAAGTACAGGGCCATTCTGGAAGAAACATTGCTTCCAATTGCTCGTGCAGCCTTTCGAGGAAACTTTGTCTTCCAAGATGACAATGCACGGCCTCATCGTGCTCGCATGATCCAACACTTTCTTGCTGACCGTGGTGTCGAGCATATGGAGTGGCCTGCCATGTCCCCGGATATGAATCCGATAGAGAACTTGTGGGCAGAATTAACACGTCAAATCGACCACTTGGACCAGCAGCCAACCTCTGTGTGTGAATTGCAGCAGGCTATTGTCACTGCATGGCAAGTGATTCCTGTCCAAACCTTGGCAAATCTCGTGAACAGCATGCCTCAACGTGTACGTGCTCTCCTGAATGCTCGTGGGGGTTACACGAAGTACTGAACTGTAATTTTACTGTCCGTAATCCCAGTCGTAATTTAACTTTTGTTTTTGTTAAAAAAATTTTTGGCTAATGTGCAAAATAAAGAGATACTTCTGGAAAACGTACAGAAGTTTAACACAATACTGTCCATGAATTGAGTTCGCTATCAGTTTCCATCACTTTCAAGGATCAATTTATTTGTTTCGAAATGTCAAATGTGGTTTTTGTTTCTTGTAAAGGTCACATTAACAAAATCTAGAATAATTTCAACATAATTCCAATGAACTTTTGGTTCTAAGACATCTTGAAAAGTAAGTTCACCCCCACAAAAAAATATTCCATATTAAATGCCAAGTCTGTACTTGGGCTTAGGCAGTTGAAACAACAGGGAACCATCCGCCAAAGACAAAAAGGTATACAGTAAACATGTTGCTGTGAAGGATTGCTAACTGTATAGAAGCCTGCTTATTTGTGATTGTTACAGCCATTTGAGCCAAATGCGAATATCGACAGCACATCGAATCTGATGCCAGTGACATATTAGGACCTGCAACGATTCTGCTGGCCCAATATGAATAATTTGTATTGTATCTCCTATTTTCCAACTATGGCACAATCTATCATCTTACATTATGCATAGTTGATTTCGGAAGGCTCAATGTGACAGACTCTATCACATTAACCTCGACCATCAAGAAGTGTTGCATTGTGGAGTCATAAATCCTTCAGAAGGGACGTTTAAGTGGCTGTCACGTCTGCAATCTCATTGACACAAAATATCACCTATCCTGGGCAAGAGAGGCCCCCCCCCTCCCCCCTTTGGTCAGTACAATGACAAAATAGACCACATCAATGGATGAAATGTGATATGGATGTTATGGATAAAGTGAATTAAATACTGCATTATGGAATGTACATTGTAGATTAGCTGTCAAAATGTGCAGGTCTGCTGTGCATGTAATGTTTATGTTATTATGCTTCCAAATCCCCATGCTGCCTTCTCTAGAACTGCATTCCTCCTCTACTAATAATGATATTTCCCTTCATCTCCTCCACTCCCAACCTCAAACTATTTATTTTCTCATAAAAACAAACAAACAAACAAGTTATTTTAGGCTGTGTGGTTGTTCAAGCTTCTCTTAGGTGGGCCCGTAACCATCATGGATGATAGTATCGGGGTTTATATATGGATGCAGTTTAGTGTCATTGTGGAGACAAGGTGCTTTAACTTTTTCTAACATGTTTAATCTGAACAGTTAGCATATTGTTATGTCGGTAGGCTAGTGATATGTAGAGCCAGATAGATCTGGGTAGGTAACGTGCTTCGTCTGTCGCGGTAAGGAATCTACCTTGTAATAAGTTTCATGTGTAGGCGTTTTGTCGGTTAAGAGTATCCTGTGAGCATACCAGGATGTTCGAGTGATAAGTAGAGTTAGGGATTAAAGAACAAAGCCCCTGTATGTCTCACCTGGTCAGCCAAACCTTTGTCCCGTATGGCAATGCACACATGTAGACACTTAGTTGGGATCTCCTTAGTGCAACATTAAATGACTCCCTTCCCTGACAGTGACTTCGGAAGGAACAGGCAAAGAAACCAGGCCGGGGCACCGCCGATGGGCGCCGCCGCCAGTTACACATCCGACAGGCCTAGCCACATCGAGTGCCACGCGCTATCACCACGCTACGAGCTATCGCCACACTACGGTCCTGTGATTGGACGGCACGCTGGGCGCGAACCTCCAGCCAACGAGTGTGAGAGGCGCTAAGCTGGAAGGTTCGGTGGAAGTCGCTGGTTGGTAGCGCGCCAAGGCTGACGTCACTGAAAAGGTTATTTAAGGGAGCGCCGAACGCCATTCTCTCTTCTCTCTGGCTCTTCTTCGTCTTACACAGCACGGGTCTCTTGCGGCTCTTGCGGTTCGTGCTCTTGTTTGCGCAGCTGGCCCTTTTGGACATCCGGCGCTTCGTCTTGCGCAGCCCGAGTTGAGTTGAGTTATAGCCCGAGTGGAGTTCGCTTGCTTCTTGCACGTTTTTTCGAGAGAGCTGACTGGGACGTGGCAGGCCGATTGTGTGTAAAGATCGACCTTGCTTGGAGCCGCTAGCCTGCGTTGGACGCGCGGTGCTTTTCCTGCTGTGGGACCTCGTGGGTGCTTTGGAATTTGGAGCAAGGCCTGGTGACACGCGAGCACGAGCGGATCTTGGAGCCGCATGGTGGACGATACCAAGACAAGACGAGGGACAGATAAGGCCGCACGCACCATTTTACACACCACGACGAGACAATTCTTTTCATAATTCATCCCCCTTTGCTCGTTTCTGAGTCCGGTGTGCGGGATCCCAATTTAGTTGCTTTATTTGATTACCGTCGCGTTTCATTGTTTCAGGTTCCGTAAAATAAACGTGTTTATTTTTGTACATTTGAAATCTTGGTTGTCGAGTACATTAATTTCCCTGCAGCTGCCATCGGTTGACCAAGGTAAGTGCTTTTGCCACAGCCTTCCATTTTCCTTCTTCCTCCCACGTTTGATAGTCAAATCCGTGTTTGGTTGTCGCCTCCATTAAAACCGTTCAGGCCTATCCGCGACCTTCTGGTGTTAACCGGAGTCGCACGACAGTATTATGCAGCATTTTTCAGTCTTGATTGGCAATTTTTTTTTTTTTTAGTTCACAAAGATGTGCAATGTGACAAAGCTGACGCGATACAGGAGGGAGACATAATGAAGGCATGACGGAAGCTTGTGAAGACCTACATGTACTCAATAGTCCCACAGAATGTATGCGTGACAGTCCCATCGTGCACGGCTTCTTTACACAGGCCAAAGTCTGTCAGTTTGATGTGTCCTGGTGGGAGAACAGACAGATGTTCATTTTAGGCTTCATCCTATGACATGTGATGAGAAATACTATAGTGGAATTATTAATTGAAAATATACACTGACAACACACCCATATTTCAAAAGATCACAGCTCATGCATCAATGTTCTTTCCAATTAACCTGCGTTACTTCCACCAAAGGCCATAATCACCACCTCGTTTCTTTTTGTCACATCTCTATTTCAGAACCACAGAAACAAACTTTCCTTTTACCTTGGATTAGCCCTGTAACTTGGTATTACAGACATTACAGAATTATTTATAAAGGGCTCCTGAGAGGACATTCAAATCCGGTGTGAAACCACAAACAACTAGAACGGCACTCAGTAGAGAGCATACCTCCGCCTGGTTGGCCATATCACTCAATGGTGAAGAATCACTTTAAAAATTATACTAGCTGGATCCAGATCCGGATATTCACCAACATTGAATCGATTTGTCCTCGTCAGACACCCAACCTTTCCACCAAGTTTCGTCCAAATCTGTCCACAACTTTTTGAGATATCCTGCTATGTATCGTTTTTGGCCCTATCTCCCAATGGTGAAAAATCACTTTAAAAATTCCAGTAGCCAGATCCGAAACTGGATCTTCACCAAAATCTAATCATTTCGTCCTTGTCACATACACGACATCTCTGCCAAATTTCGTCCGAATCCGTCCACAACTTTGACATTTTGTTTACAAACGTATAAACAAACAGACAGACATAACATAACCTCCATCATTGGTGAAATGGAAATGAAATGAAAATGGAAATCCTCCATTTTCATTGGTGAAAACATAACCTCCATTCACCTTTGGTGGCGGAGGTAATAAATGAATGTTGTAAAATACACTGCACATGAATCAAGATACTGTATTTCATCACAATATCGATTTAAAGGAGACAGCAAAAGTTGTGCCAATAATAAACAATCAATAATAATAAAGCAAGTCATCAAATGACGTAGTAATACTTGAGCAACTGTGATCTACAACCTGTTAATCATAAACCAAGGACAATTATAAAGCAGCGAACAATTATAAATGAGACCAGAGCTATAATGTTAAGTTAAAGTGAGAATTAGGATGAACATGCAACATTTGAGTTTAAATGCATTCCTGAGAGCATTTTTTTTTTAACGGCTCATTACCAATACGCAACTGTCAAAATGACGTATGGACACGAAACGACGACTTTTGCGCATGAACGTGAAACAAGGCTTGTGTTATCAGTGACTCGGTTCGGCTTCAAGGGCACTTTTAATCTGCCGTTCTGCCACCCCAGATCTGACCTTCCTATTGGTGTTAAGAAGCACGCAGGATTGGAGAGAACGCGCCCATCTACAAATCATTGGGTCTTTGACAGCTAACAACATCAAGAGTTTTTGCTGTATGGGTTGCAATATATCAACTTTTTGGACAAGTTGATCACAAAGTTCTCCAAATCCTTCATTGTGCAGTCACAAGTACATTTCCCCTTCCTCGCAAGTATGTTTTTAAGTATTTCCAGCTTCTTTCAGAAGATTTGTGAGCCATTTTATGTTACAATCCTTATCTCGCACACACAATATACGTCCGGCTGCCCTGGTGACCCTAGCTTCCTGGGGATTCTGCACATTGCCACATAATTCTCGGTGTGCGATTACGTCATTTTGAAAGTTGCGTATTGACAAATCTACATTATAAATGAGCAGTGATTTGGGGGTGGAGAGATTGACAAATAAATGACAAAAAGGAATGAAGGAGTATAGGGGAAATAAATAGTGGGGGTAGAGTTCAAGAGTAAGAAGAAATAAAGGGGAGGGGGGAGAAGGGGGAGGGAATCAGAAGGAGTTAGGGAACAGAAGGGACGAGGAGTTGTACGGAACATACAGGGAGAGTGGAAAGGGGCTAGGGGGGAAACATTCCATTTTTTGCATACATATACCGATGCAACCTTATCCAAATTAGATCAATCTCCAGGCCATGAGCGAAGAGCTGAAATTTCACTTTTTGATACCATGTTGAAGGACAAAACAATGATTTTTATTTTGATCACATGATATACATACGTGTGTGTGTGTGTGTGTGTGTGTGTGTGTGTGTGTGTGTGTGTGTGTGTGTGTGTGTGTGTGTGTGTGTGTGTGTGTGTGTGTGTGTGTGTGTTTGTGTGTGTGTGTGTGTTTACGAGACTCAGACGCAGAGTACATAACTATGGACGTAAATGTCCAATTATAGACACACCACAACAAATTGTAAATGAATGGTTAGATCTTAACAAATCAAATATCTGCACATTACTTAGCAGCAGAATTAAGATCAATACCTTAAAAAAACAAAAAAAACAAAGACGTTTGGCAAATCGTGAACAGATTAATGGAAGAGGACGATCAAGAGGAACTCCCAATCCAACACATGGAAGCAATTCTGGACATGATTGATCATAAAATGTACAAAGAGAAACCTAAAAAAGTGAATCGGAGAAAAGACAATGATATCAAAATTATGTTTGATAACAAAGGGGTGGAAATGATAAATATCGAGAAAATACTTCAACATAAGGAAGTGTGGAGTAAACTTCCAGAAACGATACAACAGAGAGAGCGACTAAGAGTTGTGTACACTTTGAGAAATTCAATTCGGAGAAAGATCTTCAACTACAAGGACACTGTACAATCTATAGACATAGAGGAATGGTTAAATAACACACATCATTGTAATTGTGAACATTCCGCATTCAAAGATCCACATCATAAACACGTTATCACAGGTGATCTCAGAATAGTTAAAGATAAAAGATTACGTGCATTACTTACAAAAGGACCAAATTATAGAGAAAATAAAAGAATAAACTGGAATAAAGCAATGAAACTTACAATGATGGGACTGGGCGAATGGATGAAAGAACAAATTGATAAACATAAAGTACCAAACACACAAATGGCTTTATGGTTGGAGGAGGTAGAGAAACATGTGAAAAGGCGAGTTGTTGATTTGAAAAGAAAAGTTCGAATCAATAATCCAAAAGCAATTTTAAACAATCCAGAGACACGTGATTGCTTAAGGCAGCTTCAAACACAATATTGTTACGGATACGGGGGACGGCTCTCCCGTTAGCAAGGGGTGATTAGCCCCTTGTCCTGTTAAGCTGGCTGTCTCCCCGGTCCTGGTACTTGTAACGCTCTCCCACGGGATGGAACGGATCAGGGTCATGGGTCCAGGGTTTATCCCGAATACCTTTATCCGTCCCTCCGCAGACGAGGGAGACAAGTACCGCTCGAACCCCGGTTTTAGATGTTATAATTGCCGAGCGGTGTTAGCAACCCGACGTTCGAGCCATTAGCAAAGACTAAACCCGATCCTGAAACGTTGGCCAAATCGTGCCACAGGTGTCCAATGAGGGAAATCACAACGACGACGGATGTAAGGGAAAGAAAGGCAAGGTAGGAAGAACAAATCTAATTTATTATTATTATTTACAAATCATCAAAATAACCAAGGAGAAAGAAGGATAAGAAAATAACGACAGAAAGGAGCAAGGAGACACAGTGCAATTATTAGCTTAACTATACAAGCTTAATTAATACCCCAGGACAACGTGAAAGACAGACGAACGATCACACTTACACGGGGAATGCAGGCAGGAATGAATGGCTGAAGGTGGATGGCTTGGAGAGGCAAGGAAGGTCCAGCGGGGACTGGGCACGGTCGGGCCAGAAGGCACCGCCGTCAAAAAGCCGAGCCGCGGTCGTGCGAACTCCCGCGGTTCCAAATGGTGTGGGCGAAGTTCCTTTTTCCGCACCGCTGCGTCGCGTGCTCCTTGAGTTGCCTCCTGCCGTATCTCCTCTGCAGCACGGCACGTATCTCATCTCATCTGCAGTGGGGGCGTCTCCCGCAGGTTATATAAGCCCCACCCTTGAACCTTCGCGAACCTCCCAGATCGTTCTCTCTCCGCCCGCTCAAGCCAAACCCCTTCGTGCTGGGTTGGTTGAGCGGGGCCGACTCACTCCTCCTTTCTATGACGAGGTGCGGAGACACGCCTTTCTTCTCCCAACCGACTGCGTGCTCAATGGAGTCCATTTGCGGCGAAAACCATCCAAAACTGGCACTTTGAAGATGGGACCTAATCTTATTTAATTCGGTGCAATGGAGAGTCGACTATTGGGAAACACAGCCTTAAACTGCATAAAATAAGGGAATAACTATTTAAAAGGATATATGGTGCCCTGCGTGTATGTTTATGGAATTAACTAAGAGGACGACCTTTGACCTTTCTTTACATTACGGAGGGTGACATTTACACACAACAAAACCATAATTCTCACATTCGTTACACTTTCTCAAATTCGTTACAATATGTTATTGTTCCAATTGACAAAGCAAATAATAATATTGCATTTGTATGTAAAACATTCTACATTCAAACACTTTTGGAAGAATTGGGCTTAGACACGGGAATTTCAAAGACCTACAAAATAGGTAACGATAACAAAACAGACTTGATACAACACCATACAAATCACTCAATGGTGAGTAGACTGCTAGTTCCGGATAAACACCATAAATTACCATTCATTTACTGGATCCCAAAAATGCACAAACACACTTGTAAGATGAGGTTCATCATTGCAAGTGGAGAATGTAGTTTGAAACCTTTGTCGGGCAATATACCACAACATCCTCTCACTTCAAAGATCATTGACCTCCTTTCTACTTTTAGTCTGTCTCAGTCTGTCTCCCAACCTACACACGTTAAAGGACACATCCTGGATTGGTTAGTGCACAGATGCGATGATCAGTTGGTGCAGTCCACGTCAGTGACCTGTGCTATCACCTCGGACCACTTCTGTGTCACCAGCCACCTGAGTATTGCTGTTCCTCGTCTTCAGCCCACCTTCATCACTGCCCGCCACATTCGTGCCATCGACCGTTCCGCCTTTAAAGAGGACCTTGACACCCGTCTCTCTGGCCGTTCCTATGTCACTGCAGAAGACCTCGACTGTTGCCTCCGCACAGCGTTGGACTGTCATGCTCCAGCGACACGGCGCGCCGTTCCCAGACGCAGGAGTACTCCGTGGTTGAGCGCAGTCAGCGACGAAGTCAGGGCTGCCAAAAAGGGAACGACAACGTGCCGAGAGACAGTGGCTGAAGACTGGCCTCAATCCATAAACAGTTGTATAACATAGCTAAAAGACTCGTCATAAAAATCATTCTGAAAGCAAAAACGTCATATATTTCTGATCAGATTACTAGGAGCTCCTCCTGCAAGCAACTGTTCAGCATTACCAACCGCCTGTTTGCCACCAAAAATAAATCCGTTCTTCCCACTGTATTTCCTCAAAACGAACTACCCCAACGCTTCCTGCATTTCTTTCACAATAAAATTCAGTCAATAAGAAACAATCTTGACAAGCAGTCACTCCTTTCCTTCGATGATGCTGAACACTGCTTTCACGGACGACCTCTCAGTTCGTTTACTCCTGTTACTGAGGAAATTGTCAAATGTACAATCCTCAAGTCAAACACAAAAACATGTGATCTTGACCCCCTTCCCACCGATTTATTGAGTGTTTGTACACCCTCCTCCCATTTATTACTGCAGTTATCAATGATTCTCTGACTACGGGTTCATTTCCGCTTCTCTTTCAGCAAGCTCTTGTTAAACCATTTCTTAAAAAGGCCACCCTTGACCTTAACGACATGAAAAATTACCGTCCAATCTCCAACCTGTCTTTCCTGTCAAAGATCACAGAAAGAATTGTGCTATCACAGATGAATGACCATCTAGTTTCAAATAATCTTTTCAATTCTCACCAGTCAGCATATAGACCAGGCCATAGCACCTAGACCGCTCTCCTAAGAATAACCAATGATCTTCTGACCTTTCTTGACTGTGGTAAGGTTTCCGTTCTTGCGCTTTTAGACTTGTCTGCCGCCTTTGACACGATTGACCATAGTGTCTTAATTTGTCGTCTTGAAATCACATTTGGTATAACTGGTCATATATTTGTTCCCCTTTCTTGGCTGATGTCCTATCTTACTGATAGAGTGCAAACAGTCGTTGTCAATGGCCAGAAATCAGCCCCTTCTCCGCTTTCCTTTGGCGTTCCCCAGGGCTCAGTCCTGGGACCTATCCTCTTTCTTTTGTACACTCAGCCTCTATTTGATCTTGTTGCCAGACATTCAGTTGATCACCACGCCTTTGCGGACGACAATCAGCTGTACAAAGGAAGCACGATTCAACAAATCGTGCCCACTGTTGAAGTGTTAGAAGGCTGTATTGCCGACGTGAAGGCGTGGATGACCCAAAACAAACTTCAGCTGAACGATGCTAAAACAGAGTCTATGATTGTAAGATCGCACAGATGTCCTCTACAATGTTCACTTCCTACCACCATTCATGTTGGTGAAACCGATGTAAACTTTGTTTCGTCGGCCAAGAACCTTGGTGTGGTTTTCGACTGGAACATGACATTTTCCAAGCAAGTACTTCAAACTTGCAAATCAGCATACTTTCAGCTGCGAAAGATCGCATCCATTCGCCACTTTCTTACTCCTCAAGCTGATCTAACTCTGGTCTGTGCCCTTGTCCTCTCAAGGCTAGACTATTGTAATTCTTTGTATGCTGGCTGCACTCAGTTTCTCTTGGATAAGTTACAAAAGGTTAAAAACTCTGCCGCTCGTCTTGTCTGTAAGGCGAAGAAGTCTGACCATGTTACTCCGCTTCTTGAATCTTTACACTGGCTGCCTGTCTCTGCTCGTGTGCAATACAAAATTTGCACACTATGTTATAAATCATTGTGTGGAACGGGACCTCACTATCTCTCCGATTTGCTCACTCTATGAACCTCGGCGACGCCTTCGTTCAAGCGACGACTCTATGACCTTAGAGCCGCCGCGCACCAGCACCAAGTCGTTTGGCGAGAAATCCTTTTCCTTTGCTGCACCTCTGCTCTGGAATGACTTGCCTTCCTCTGTTCGACATGTTGACTCTCTTCCTGCCTTTAAAACCTCCCTCAAAACCTATCTGTTTCACAAGTCTTTCAAAGTCTAAGTCCTGTTTTCCCTTTGGTTTGAGGTGGGACAGAGATCAAGAGTATGTCTGTGTACATGTGCGGGGGAGGGAGGGGAGGAGGAGGGGGAGGACACATCTGTGGGTTTTGAATGGGGAGGGAGAGGAATAGGGCAAGAGTGAAGGTGTGTCTGTGTGTGTGTATGTTTGTGTATGTGTGTGCGGTGGGTGTGCGTTCGCATGATAATGTAAAGCGCCATGAGGGTCGTTAACTCTGCTTGATGGGGCTATTTTAGACTCTATTATTATTATTATTATTATTATTATTATTATTTATTATTATTATTATTATTACAGCGGCAATGAAACTAATCTATAAATGCTTAAAAAACTATCATGAAAAAGTGAAGTTTTATTCTGGTATTAAGAAATTCTGGATCATGGACAATTCCAAACCGGTAATCGACAGTGTCCACAACATTAATAACAAGGGTAAAGCAAAATGTCTTTCAACCTTTGATTTTTCCACATTGTACACAAACATTCCACATGACAAGCTAGTAACTGCATTGGACAGAGCAATAGATAAAGCATTTGCAGGAGGTAATAAAGTATACATTAATGTATATCAAAACAAAGCACACTGGTCTGTAAGGGATAATCAATATTCATGCAGTTTTTCAAAAAGTAAACTCAAAGAAAGTATTCGATTTCTGAAAAACAACAGTTTCTTTACATTTGGCAACAAGATACTCCAGCAGACAGTGGGCATACCCATGGGTTCAGATCCGGCCCCTTTCTTTGCAAATTTGTTTCTGCACATGTACGAGTTTGATTGGGTCCAGAACATGTGCAGGAATAAATTAACAACTGCACGAAGATGCGGAAACATCTTCAGGTTAATTGATGATTTGTTGGCAATTATTGATGGATTTATATTTGAGCAGCTTCATGATGATATATATCCAAAAGAACTTGAATTAAAAAAGGAAAACCAAACTTCCACTTCAGTTTCTTTTTTAGAATTACAAATTGACATCCATAATAACAAATTTCACACCAAATTATTTGATAAACGAGATGCATTTCCATTCCACATTGTCCGAATGCCTTTCTTAGACAGCAACATTCCTAAAAAGCTATTTTATGGTACGGTTGCAGGTGAAATAATTAGGACTGTAAGGGCAACCACACACAGCTCTGAACTGGTCAATAAATTACAACAACTAGTCAGACGTATGCTAGCACAGGGAGCTGCAGTTGGTAGATTAAAACAAGTTTTCTTTAATATCACAAAAAGGCACCAAATCGAATTAGTAAAATACAATACGAATCGTAATTATATTATTTATGAGATCTTTATGTAAATACAGCACAATATAATAATTAAATATACCACAAATCAATGTTGCTAGGAATCAGTGGTTGCTAGGATACGGCAGCATGCAAAAAAACCGTTATGAATGACAGTTTGAACATTCGAAGTGTACAATATAATATTATTATATTACAGCACAATATAATACAAGTACAGTACAATATAATATTATTCATGAGATCTTTATGTAAATACAGTACAATATAATAATTAAATATTATTATATTGGATTGGGAACTGAGTACCATCGTCCCTCTATACAAGGGGAAAGGTGACCCTCTAGAGTGTGGCTCGTACCGAGCGATAAAGTTATTGGAGCATGGAATGAAGGTATTGGAAAGGGTGTTGGAGAGGAGGATAAGGAAGAAAGTGAAGATCGACAAAATGCAGTTTGGATTTATGCCAGGAAGAGGAACGACAGACGCGCTTTTTATTGTGAGGCAGTTGCAGGAGAAGTACATGGAGAAGAGGAAGAAGTTGTTTCTTGGGTTTGTTGATCTGGAGAAAGCATTCGATAGGGTTCCACACAAAGTATTGACATGGGCAATGAGGAAGTTAGGAGTGGAGGAATGGTTGATCAGAGTAGTGATGGCAATGTACAAAAGAGCACGCACAGCTGTAAGGACGAAGGACGGGAAGTGGTGAGTTTGAGGTGAAGGTGAGAGTGCATCAGGGGTCGGTACGAAGTCCACTACTATTTGTAGCTGTGATGGAGGTGCTGGCTCAGAACGTAAAGGAGGGTTTACCGTGGGAGTTGTTGTATGCAGATGATCTGGTGTTGATTGCAGAAAGTATGGATGGACTGAAGGAAAAGATGAACAAGTGGAAGGAATGTATGGAGACAAAAGGTCTGAAGGTGAGTGTCGGACAGACGAAGGTGATGGCAAGTGGTAAAGCATGTGGTGAGGTGGAAAGAACTGGGAAGTGGCCCTGTGCTGTGTGCAGGAAGGGTGTCGGAGTGAACTCCATTCAATGTACATTGTGCGCGGAGTGGGTTCATCAAAAATGTAGTGGTCTGAGAGGGTCATTAACCAGTGTGGCAGCTACATTCAAATGTAAGGTGTGCACAGAGGGAGCAGCACATGGAGGAAATGTTGAGTTGGATCGTGGAGACGGCGTGAAGCTGGAAGGTGTGAAAACATTTTGCTACCTCGGAGACATGCTGAATGGAGAAGGTGGATCGGACTCGGCAACGGTTGCTAGAGTGAGATGTGCATGGAAGAAGTTTTGGGAACTGAGTGGCATGTTGATGAGGAGGGGAGTGTCATTGAAGCTGAAGGGAAAGGTGTATGCTGCATGTGTGAGAAGTGTTATGATTTATGGGAGCGAGACATGGGTAATTAACGTAGAGCAGCAACGAAGGTTGGAAAGGGTGGAAATGCGAATGGTTCGATGGATGTGCGGAGTATCGTTGAGAGAGGAAGACAAATGATGAATTGCGAAAAATGATGGGAATAGAGCCTGTGATTGATGCTGTGAAGAGGAACAGGTTGAGATGGTTTGGTCATGTGTTGAGGAAGGATGAAAGTGACTGGTTGAGAAGAGTGATGGAAATTAATGTAGAAGGAAGTAGAGGACGGGGAAGACCGAGAAAGACTTGGCTAAAGATGGTGGAAGAAGAAATGAGGGCAAGGGGGTTAACAAGGAGAGATGCAGAAAATAGGGCAAGATGGAGAAGATTGTTGTCATGGGGACCGCAAGGCTAACCCCCGCTCTAGCAGGGAAAATGGCCTTAAAATGCATGTTGTATAATAATTAAATATACTACAAATCAATGTTGCTAGGAATCAGTGGTGGCTAGGATACGGCAGCATGCAAAAAACCGTTATAAATGACAGTTTGAACATTCGAAGTGCAGTTTGACAGAACGGTAGGTGGTGTGGTCATGCTGGTTGGTAGATTGATGTATTTAAGGGTAAGATGTGAATGATTTAATGATATTATCATATTATCGAGTGTGTAAGGAAAGTTATAAATATATGATAACACATTAAATCCTATTGCGAGTAAAGTTGGAATAAGTGATGTTGCATTGATGGGTTGACTGACAGCCTGGACGCAACTGAGGTTGTGGATCTACTGATGTACCATCTATTGATGTGGATCCATGATCAAATGGCAGATCCACAACCTCGAAGAGGTCCTGGGCTGAAAGGATCGAAACCTCGAGGAAGAAAGGTGCCCAGCTGATGATCCATGCAGTCGGGAAACGAATCAATTGCTTACAGGTTAAGGTTCTTGCTTTAGGTGGAGAAACTATGTTTGAGGTTTACAATTTAAATAAAGTTGAATATGGGATGTTGTGAAATTAACATCATTTACAACAATCCTTTAAATTATTTATATTTAAGTTTAGGAACAACCGATACTGTACAATTAATTGTGTGTGTATGTGTGTGTGTGTGTGTGTGTGTGTGTGTGTGTGTGTGTGTGTGTGTGTGTGTGTGTGTGTGTGTGTGTGTGTGTGTGTGTGTGTGTGTGTGTGTGTGTGTAAAAGATAGAATTTTGAGGAACAGAAATGAAAAAAACAGATGTGTGTGTACAATCGTGGCCAAAAAAATATTGGCACCCTTGACTTTTTTCAAATAACTCACACTTTTCTTTGAAATCCCCGGTGTGTACCCCAGTTTAGAATAGGTACACCGTATCCCTGCGTGTCATAAGAGGCGACTAAAAAGGGTTGGCATCAGGAAGAGCATCCGGCCAGAAAAACATTGCCTCAAAAAGAGAACCATGACAATTACAACTACATCTGGGCAGGGTACAGCCCGAAGTACCCCGTGGGGGACCGCACTCCCTCTCGTCAATACTCAAGGTGGGGAACCCGATCGAAGCAAGGGTGAAAATCACTCCATTTATGACGACGAAACGTCTGATGCCCAAAGTGGAGATCGGTTTCTGAGGTTTGGGACATGGAATGTAGGGACAATGACAGGGAGATCAGGAGAAGTGGTGGAAGTATTGGTCAGAAGAAGAGTGGACATATGTTGTGTGCAAGAGACGAGATGGAAGGGAAGTGGTGTGAGAATGGTGAAGGGTAGGCAGGGACAGAAATACAAGTTTGTGTGGCAAGGGTGCCCTGAGGGTGTGCATGGCGTTGGTGTCCGAGGAGTTTGTAGACAGTGTGGCGAGTGTGACGAGAGTGAGTGATAGGTTGATGATGGTGAAAATGATGATTGGAAAGCTCTTGGTGAACGTCATCTCGGGATATGCTCCGCAGGTTGGTCGGAGCGATGAAGAGAAGGACAAGTTCTGGTGTGCAATAGAGAAGCTGATGGAAAATGTGAAAGATTAGGAAGTTGTTGTGATAGGAGGAGACCTAAATGGACATGTGGGAAGGAGTATGGACGGTTTTGAGGGAGTTCATGGGGGTTACGGATATGGTGTGAGAAATGGAGAAGGTGAAAGGATTTTGGAGTTTGCTGATGGAGCTGATTTGTTGATTTGTAATACTCAGTTCCAGAAAGAGGATAATAAGCTTGTTACATACACGTCAGGTGGGTCGACGACAACTGTTGACTGCATAAGCGAGATAGGGGGCACCTCCGGGACACAAAGGTGATCCCAGGGGAGGAGGCTGTTTCACAGCACCACTTGGTTGTCTGCGACACAAGGGTGAAAGGTGCGAGGAGAGCTCGGCGGGTGAAGTACCAACCGAGAATGAAGGTTGAAGGTGGTGACAGTAAGGGAGGCATTAAAAGAGAGGCTGAGTAGGGTCGAGGATGATGTGGTTGAGCTTGAAAGTGGTTGGATGTCAATGAAAGCTAGTCTGTTGGGAGCCATTGGTGAGGTATGTGGATGGACAAAAGGACCACCGAGGCACTCGGAAACAAGGTGGTGGGATGACGAAGTTGGAAAGAGGATTGACGAGAAGAGGAAGAAATTCAAAGAGTGGCAGAAAGCGAAGGGTACGGCGGCAGAAAAAGCAGAGCATGAAAGTTATAAGGCAGCCAAGAAGGCTGCAAAGAAAGAGGTAGCAAAGGCGATTCGGAAGAGGGTCAGAGAACGGTATTCAGGATTGCAAAGCAGATAGCGAAAGAGAGGTGTGATGTGATGGGGGTGAGTTGCTTGAAGGATGAAGTGGGACAAATCGTTGTGGACCCAGATGGAATTAAAGGAAGATGGAAGAGATATATGGAAATGCTGTTGAATGCAGAGAATTAATGGGATGGCAACATAGAGAGTAACCCAGTTTTAGGACCGGCAGAGAAGATAACTGAGAAGGAAGTTGAGGAAGCGATAAAAGCAATGAAGAGTAGAAAAGCGGGAGGGCCGACGGGAGTTGTGGGAGATATGTTGAAGGCAGCAGGAAGTTGGGGTGTGAAGAGAATGACAGAGATCTGTAATCTGGTGGTGAAAGAAGGCCGCATTCCAGTGGATTGGGAACTGAGTACCCTCGTCCCTCTATACAAGGGGAAAGGTGACCCTCTGGACTGTGGCTCGTATGGAGCGATAAAGTTATTGGAGCATGGAATGAAGGTATTGGAAAGGGTGTTGGAGAGGAGGATAAGGAAGAAAGTGAAGATCGACGAAATGCAGTTTGGATTTATGCCAGGAAGAGGAACGACAGACGCGCTTTTTATTGTAAGGCAGTTGCAGGGGAAGTACACGGAGAAGAGGAAGAAGTTGTTTCTTGGGTTTGATGATCTGGAGAAGGCATTCGATAGGGTTCCACGCGAAGTAGTGACATGGGCATTGAGGAAGTTAGGAGTGGAGGAATGGTTGATCAGAGTAGTGATGGCAATGTACAAAAGAGCGCGCACAGCTGTAAGGACGAAGGACAGGAACAGTGGTGAGTTTGAAGTGAAGGTGGGAGTGCATCAGGGGTCGGTACTAAGTCCACTACTATTTGTAGCTGTGATGGAGGTGCTGGCTCAGAACGTAAAGGAGGGTTTACCGTGGGAGTTGTTGTATGCAGATGATCTGGTGTTGATTGCGGAAAGTATGGATGGACTGAAGGAAAAGATGAACAAGTGGAAGGAATGTATGGAGACAAATGGTCTGAAGGTGAATATCAGAAAGACGGAGGTGATGGCAAGGGGTAAAGCATGTGGTGAGGTGGAAAGAACTGGGGAGTGGGCGTGTGCTGTGTGCAGGAAGGGTGTCGGAGTGAACTCCATTCAATGTACAATGTGCGCCGAGTGGGTTCATAAAACATGTAGTGGTCTGAGAGGGTCATTAACCAGTGTGGCAGCTACATTCAAATGTAAGGTGTGCACAGAGGGAGCTGCAGATGGAGGAAATGTTGAGTTGGATCTTGGAGATGGCGTGAAGGTGGAAGGTGTGAAAACATTTTGTTACCTCGGAGACATACTGAATGGAGAAGGTGGATCAGACTCGGCAACGGTTGCTCGAGTGAGATGTGCATGGAAGAAGTTTCGGGAACTGAGTGGCGTGCTGATGAGGAGGGGAGTGTCGTTGAAGCTGAAGGGAAAGGTGTATGCTGCATGTGTGAGAAGTGTTATGATTTATGGGAGCGAGACACGGGTAATGAACGTAGAGCAGCAACGAAGGCTGGAAAAGGTGGAAATGCGAATGGTTCGGTGGATGTGTGGAGTATCGTTGAGAGAGAGGAAGACAAATGATGAATTGCGAAAGATGATGGGAATGGAGCCTTTGATTGATGCTGTGAAGAGAAACAGGTTGAGATGGTTTGGTCATGTGTCGAGGAAGGATGAAAGTGACTGGTTGAGAAGAGTGATGGAAATGAATGTAGAAGGAAGTGGAGGACGGGGAAGACCGAGAAAGACTTCGCTAAAGATGGTGGAAGAGGAAATGCGGGCAAGGGGGTTAACAAGGGGAGATGCCGAAAATAGGGCAAAATGGAGAAGATTGTCATGGGGACCGCAAGGCTAACCCCCGCACTCGCAGGGAAAATGGCCTTAAAATGCATGTTGTTGTTGTTGTTGTTTCTTTGAAATAAGTTGAAATTGACAAAAGTATTTGGTCTCCACAATTCTATATTTCACTGTTAATATTGCAGAACCTTTGTTTTTGATTCAGAACCTAATACATCCTTTTAAATCAGAAGAGAAAAATAAATGGCATCGACAAAATTATTGACACCCTCGACTTAATATTTGGTAGCACGGCCTTTGGACAAAATAACTGCAGTCAAGCACTTCCTGTAGCCATGAATGAGCTTCCTACACCTCTCTACTGGCAGTTTGGCCCACTCTTCTTGTGCAAACTGCTCCAGTTCTCCCAGATTTGAAGGGTGCCTTCTTACATCTGCTGTTTTCAGATCTCCCCACAGGTGTTCAATGGGATTTAGATCTGGACTGTTGCTGGCCACTTCAGAACAGTCCAGCGTTTTGTCTTGAACCATTCCTGGGTGCTTTTTGAAGTGTGTTTGGGGTCATTGTCCTGCTGCAAGACCCATGACCTTTGACGGAGACCCAGCTATCTAACACTGGTTTAAACATTGCGCTCCAAAATGCCTTGGTGGTCTCCTGATTTCATGATGTCATGCACACATTCAAGGCACCGAATGCCAGAGGCAGCACAGCAACCCCAAAACATCACTGAACCTCCTCCATGTTTGACTGTAGGGAAGGTGTTATTTTTATTTGAAGGCTTCCTTTTGTTTTCTGCAAACATAGAGATGATGTGCTTTAACAAAAAGCTCTAATTTGGTCTCATCTGTCCACAGGACATTCTCCCAGAAGGATTTTGGCTTGTTCAGGTGTGTTTTGGCAAACTGCAGTCAGGCTTTCTTATGTCTCTCTCAGCAGTGGGGTACTCCTGGGTCTCCTACCATAGAACGCCCTTTCATTGAGTTGGCGACGGATGGTGCGAGTTGAAACTGTCACACCTTGTGTCTGAAGGTCAGCTTGAATCTCTTTGGCAGTTGATCGAGGTGCTTTCTCCACCATTCAAACAATCCTTCGCTGCAATCTTCGATCAAGTATTCTCTTGGGGCCACGTCCAGTGAGGTTGGCCAGTGCCTTGGGCCTTAAACTTCCTGATATCATTGTGTACGGTGGACACAGGAACATCAAGGTCTCTGGAGATGGACTTGTGGCCTTGAGATTGTCCATATTTGGCTACCATCTTGTGTGTGACCTCCTCAATATCTTTCCCTGGTGTTCTTTCTTTTCTCCGTGCTCATTGCGGTACACAGTGACACAAAACAGCAAAACGACTCCTTTTCTCCATTCAAACTGGTTGAATGAGTGATTTTTATATTCCAGGCACCTGCAACTCCCGATAGGAGAGCAATTCCAAAGTAAAGGAGAATCACCTGCTCGAAAGCTAATTATTTCTAACTTCTAAAAGGTGCCAATAATATTGTCTGGGATATTTTAGGATTACTGTGTGGAATAAGTTGAGTTAGTGATTTTTTTCAGCTTTTTTTGTTTTGTTCCACTGCAAACCAAAGAAATACATGTGGATACCAAAATATTTTTTAATTTCAACAATTTTCTGGAAGAAACGGTGCATTAATTGAAAAAAGTGCAAGGTTGCCAATATCTTTGGCCACGACTGTAGGTGACAACATATTGTCGCGCAATTGCCCCTTGGTTAAGACCGGGGGATCGCGGATGGACTCGAGCTTACTTGGAGGCGTTTATCCAATCGATGGCGGATCATAAACGAGACGGAATGAACAATGCCGCTTACCTTCACGGTCCGATGTCTTCAACCTGGAAATTAATAAATCAAACCAAACACGGAATTTAACATGTACAACAAATAAATATTTATTGCAGAACCGAGAACTGGGAAACGTGACGGAAGAAACTAAATCCTAAATTGGGACGTCCCCGCACAGCTTCAGATACGAGACAAATGGGAGAATATGAAAATAAACGTTTCATTGTGTTCGTGAATGCGAGTTGTTTTGCTATATCTGTGCATTAGCTACACCCCTAACTTTTAACCTTTTTGCCGATAAAAAGTGCAGTTAATAAATCAAAAATTATGGCACTTGTATCTTGTTCTGACATCACATCCTGTTCATCGTTATGAAAATAAAGGTTCCAGTATAATCCTCATTCCATCATAAAAAGGTCACAGTATTTCTTGCTATTTCGTTTTCAAATAACTGACTGAATCCATAGCTTTGCAATGGGGTGAATGCGTTTTTGGAACCACTTGATTAGGGTGAATGACGGAAAAAGTTGAGAAGCACTGCTGGAGACTAGGTCAAGGACAAATTATGACCTAAAAAAAATAAAAATCACAACACATATTACGAATTTAACATGCTATCTGTCTGCAAGAGTGTCATCAAAAGGTCAAGTGTCCTCAAAATCATTTTGATGACACTTGATTTTTACTCCAAAAAAAATGAAAGTGCCTCACACATTTTTAAGGAAGACCAAAATTGGCCAACAAATATAATGATAAAATGTCTCTTCCTAGAGGTATGGCCATTCACGAAACGAGGAGAAAATCGTGCATCTTTCACCAAGCAAACATTGAGTTCAGCATTTATGCTAAATCACAAAAAATTTGTCCCAAGTTTCCCAAATTTGTCCCAAATTTGTCCTAAGTCTCGCATTTACACTGGCTTGAGGTATACAGGTTTATAATTTCAATGTTATATTCGAAATTACCTCAGGAAATACTACATTGAATGAATGAATGAATGAATGAATGAATGATCGTTTTTTTTTAAGGCCATTTTTCCCCGCTTGAGCGGGGGTTAGCATTGTGGGCCCCATGACAATCATGGTTCCCTGTTTGAGGCAATGTTTTTATGGCCGGATGCCCTTCCTGACGCCAACCTGTCATTCTTGTCGGGCCAAAACTACATTATGGAATAAAAATTCAAAAATTAAATGGTCAATGCAAATGGTTTACATCACCGCTCGGCACTTCATGTTACATTTTGCGCTATGAGATGGAAAGAATAAGGAGTGACGAAGCAAACAATGGAGATATGCTACAATATGCATTGGTAGGAATGAAAAAGATCAGGTTTTTATCCCAAACAACCTATTAATAAATAAAAAAATGCTATGGTATGAAGGACGGAGTTACAAAGCAAGCGTACATTTTTACAACAATGGCACATGGAACTCAGAAAATCAATAACTGTACATTATTATCACAATAATCAATGGAGGTACAAGGCAAATCATAATTCTATCACCAATAAAACATTTGGATGCTTTGGTAAATATGAACCTTTGGTAAATATGTAAATATGAAGTTTGCGAGCTGTGGATTACCTTGAGGGTTCAGCATAATGTTTTCTGGTTTGAGATCACGGTAGATTATGCCATGCGAATGCAGGTGGCCTAAAGCCAATGTAATTTCTGCCAAGTAAAAGCTGCGGAAAATGGCATCGGGAGAAGAGAACTCAGAGGGAAACGGATAGAAAGAACGGAGATAAAGTAGCCATGTCCCTCCGACTTTCAACATTCTTGTGATCCACAGATATTTTGACGGAAGTTCAACAACAGTAACAGCGATTGACAAGAAAACTTTGTAAATATCACATAAATTACAACAAGATGCCGACGTTAGTTAACAATGCATTTGATGACGCTTGATGATGTTCCAAGTTCAAAGGCATGAAATTGAGCAGATTTATTCGAGACATTTAGATGAGTAAATATTGTTCTTGCAGAAGAGACAGGATATCCAACTGTAAGGAAACCCAACTCACCAAGCAGTGTCCTCCATGAATATACCTTCTCTCTCGAGCTGCATGAAAAGTTCACCACCTATTAAAAATGGCGTTCATTAAAAACAGGTATAACAACAAAATGCATAGTCATGAATACAACAAAATGTTATTGTTTTTCATTTCTTCCAATAGGAATCCATCAAAAAATTTACAAAAATGATTTTAAGACAAATATTCATCAGAGTTTTATTCTAGGCTGGAGCAATATGAGCTTATGCTGACAGGCGACACAACTGGTTGGCTGAGTTACCAATCTATCCCGATCAGAACAGTCAAGGTAAACGATAAACAAATAACCAAACAATTTACGTACCTCTCACCCCTGATACTAAACTGTATGCCCACACCCTTCAACCTTCCACCCCCACCCCCTCCCCCCACCCCCCGCACCCTGCCAGCCCCGCACCGCTGAGGTACTCGAGGATGAGGTATAGTTTGCCTCCAGTTTGGAAGGCGTAGGTGAGGTCAACAATGAAGGGATGCTTGATGGCTTGCAGAATGCTGCGCTCGGCACGCGTGTGCGCGGTATCTTTGGGGTTTCGTACAATCGCTGCCTATATGTGAGCGAAACAAATAAGATGTGAAGAACGTAGGAAAAGAAAACAAGTCTCAATCCAAATTGGCAAATGAAGAAAAATACAAGACGAAAACAGATTAGGGAAACCAGGTTGAGACATGCATATCACTTGGAGCAAGCATTACCTTTTTCAGAACTTTCATTGCAAATATTTCTCCAGAATCTGCCCCTGTTACTTTACGAACCTGGAAAACCTAAAAAAATAAAAATAAACAGAGCAGGAAGTGATAGCATTAAAAACAAACTCGTTTCACACTATGTCATTTAATTTTAGATCATTGCTCCAAAATTGATCAACCTGATATTTTATGTGACCAATTCAAAAAAAAGTATATTATGGGGCCCTCCGGTGGTGTAGAAGTGTAATGGAAATCGCCAACAGTGTCTTCGTACTGTCAGCTCTGGCTTGGCAGAGCTTTGTCGGCATGAATCATGACATGATTGTCGGCAATTATTTCAGAGGGGCAGATTGTCCCACAAGTCTATGTTAATCAGTCTACTCTACTCCCCTCACCATCCCAAATTCAAACCCAGCTCTCCATCCTCAACAAGCAACTTGGGACTGATCCGCTGAGTGCATGGCCATTGTGAGCAATGTGAGACTCCATTCTATAAGCGAGTTATAAAGGGAGGCCTGCGGTTATGAGAAGAAGAAGAAGAAGAAGACTAAGAATAAGGAAAGGGAAAGCTCCCAGACAGAAACTTACTCAATGTTGAGATTGTGAGCATTGAGGAGTGTTTAGATTTTGAAGTGAAGCAGTGAAGAAAGTCAGTATGGGATAGAGCAGATAGCAGTGCACTATGAAATAGAGAAAAGACGATGCTCTCAGTTTGATACCAGGTGCTGGAGAGACGCCGGAGCAACGAGCCTACCTGCACCTCCGAACTTCAGAATCACCTTGCACGCATCTGTAGTGAACGCACCGGCAGAGATGCCACTCGCTCCATTAGCTAACGGAATTTTTTCTCTCCCCATTTCAGTTTCTTTGATAATCTGGAAACACCACCCATCCATATCCATCTTCTGTTGTAACAAGACTTATGGCAGTAGTAGGTTAAGTTAGGATGCCTGTGTTCAGTGTTTGTGTTGTCGGGACTCCATATGTGATTTGTGACCTTGTGTATTAATTTTTTATTATTGCTATACCATGTTTGTTTTTAATATCAACAACATTATTTCTTAATAAAATGTTGCAATTGCTAGAGTGGAGGCACTTCCTTTTCCTGCCATCGAGCTAATTAGGATAGTAGAGAGCCATTGGAATAGTGTAGGCTTCCATTTCCCACGTCCAGCTCTAAATTGGACCAATCACCACTCGGTTATCTAAGGGCACGTCCCACATGTATGGGGCTGCCAGATCATTCGGCGAGCGAGGGTTCGTGCACCCCACGCACTTGACAACAAGTCTCTTACCACCCCTACCCTCATTTTCCTCACCTTTCCGTAACCCCCTTTGCCAAGTACACGAAGCAGCTGAAAGCTCTCTGGACCAATCTTCTCAGTTCCACGATTCACAGAATCCTCACTCAATTCAAACTTTTCACACTCACCTTCCCTGTCACAACATAAGGAAATCGATTTGTGCCACAAAAACCAGTGTGCAATTTCCATTCAGATAATTTGTGGCATCAGATCACCTTATTGGTAACAACTAGGGCATGCCCGTACTATATATAAGCTAGGACGTGCCCGTACGTGGGTGCCCGTTCCTTGCCAAAAAAAAAAAAAAAAAAAAATTTGTGTAGGGGTGTGTGTGTGTGTAAACATCCTAGGGCGTGCCCGTACGTGGGTGCAAAAAAACATGCGTGCAAACAACAACAACAAAAAAAAACTTTGAAACCACGTGGCAGTAACGACCACAGAACCCCCCCCCCCCCTCTATTTACATGAATGGTTTGGTCCATTCGCAACGACCACAGAACCCCCCCCTCTATTTACATGCAATGGTTTGGTCCATTCGCAACGCCAAAGCGAACGGCGAACGGCTAAATCGCCATAGCTCGGTAAGTACTTGTCCGATTAATATGAAACCTTGAAAAGGCACATCCTCGGGTCCCCAGCAATATACCTGGCAAGTTTAAAGTATATCGGACCCGTGGTTGTCGAGAAACAGCGGTCACAGACAAACAAACACACAGACACACAGACACACAGACACACAGACACACAGAGATTGCTGGAATTATAGATAGATGACTTAAAAAGGAAAGACTACAGTTATAAGAGCTTATGACAACAGGGATAAACATTTGTTGACCAACGATCCAGGTCCCTTCACAATTGTTGCTGCTTCTTCTTAAAGTGAAAAAGTATTCCCTTCCCTTTGTTGCTTTGCCAGTAGCACACCAACAAACAAACAATAAATGTCATGCATAGCACAATACTTGCGAAATCCCTAAAATAAGTTGTTGGCCTATGTTGACCTCAAAAATACTTGGTGGTTGAATTCAGTGACCAGATATGCAAGTCCTTTTCAAATTTCAAGTTATTCGGATAAAAACTGAGGATATTCAAAATTTGGCCGATGTTGACCTCAAAAATACTTGGTGGATGAATTCAGTGACCAGATATGCAAATACTCTTCAAAATTTCAAGTTAATTGGATGAAAATTGAGGATTTTAGAAATTTGACAAAAGTGGTTGACCTTAAGCCTTTGTTGACCTTTTGGCCTATGATGACCTAAAATATTATTGGTTGAATTCAATGAGCAGATGTTCAAATCTTCTTCAAATTTCAAGTCAATTGGATGAAAATTGAGGATTTTAGAAATTTAACAAAGTTGGTGACCTTCGGCCTATGTTGACCTTTTGACTTTTTGACCGCAAAAATAATAGGCTTCTTGCTTATGACCAAGTCTACCATTTGGTGAAGTTTGTGAAGATCGGTCGAAAATTGTGACCTGTAGGCAACCGACATACAGACAGACAGACAGAAGAATGCACAAAACCAACCAATATACTTGAAAAATCTTTGATTTTTTGCAAGTAATGAGATTGTGGGTTTTTGTTTCTTCGATATTTTGTCCTTTGAAATTGATTTAAAAGTACGACAATGTCTCCTAATGTCCATTTGCCTTATTCATTATAATTATTCACTATGATCTATGCAGAGCATCGGTTCTGCCAAAGCAGTTTCGTGGCTAGGGTTACAATCTTGGAAAGGTCACCTCACTGGCGCAGGATATTTGGCTGAGTGTGCAGGAATTTGAATCTTAGCCAGAGTGAGGGCGATAGTTCTTCAACCCTATGCAAAGGACACGCACAGTAGGATCATTAACGTCTGCCAACTAATGAATGCCGGCAGATGAGACACCCAGTTTAACATCTATCCGAGGAACGGCACGGCACACACACCGATAAATCACCCTGCCTGTGAATCACGGGGATGACAGTTTCTAGCCAAATGAGATTAAAACCCAGGCTAGACAGCTCAGCGACGTGTGTGTACCTATAGGTCAGCCTGTCAGCCCCATGATGCCCGAGCACGCATGCAAACACTCACACTACTCCATGAGCCTCAGTTACCGAAGAGCTTTTTTTTTTTTTTTTTAAACAAAAGGATTAAATACAAAAAGGTTTGATAATGACTACAGCTTGTGGAATAAGTTTGGATAGATTTGCTTCCGGATAGATTCAATTTGAGGATTGAAAGGTCAGACTTCTCCAAAACATTGATACCAATGATTAACAACGTGGGTGTGCAATAATCTGACCAAACTTGCAGAAGAAAAAAAGCTAGAAGGCAAAGACACCATAAAGGAGAGAATCGAAATTAATGCAAACCAAAAGACGAGAGGGCATGGCTACCGAGCTTCAGCTGACAGTATTGTACTTGACAATGACATATGCAACATTCAACACAATAACAACCCGGGAACAAATTGCCAGGCTGTGGAACACTTTTAATATAAAATAAATCCACAGACGACTCGGGATAAGTTGCACAACCAATCAGTATCACATATAATTCAGCAATTAATACAAGCACGATGGAAGTCCTAATGAAGGACACCTAAGGGCAGAAGTATCATATTTATTGTTTAAATATATTTTGTCGAGTTGGGATCACCTTACAATACCACGATAAATAAGTCAGCAAAAGCTCAGGTTTCTCATGTTTACCAAATAAATGAGTGCAATGAACCTTCAAACGTGCAAGGCATAAAAGCTATTCTGAGCAACGTGTTGACACCGACACTTAAGAGTTTGAACAACCATCTATCTCTTCCCCTGCCATATTAACACACACGACAGCCTCAAACTTTGTGTCGTATCACCTTAATCAGCAGACAGCCAAGTACTCACATATCCACAAGGAGACCATGTTCACACTCGTAGAACAAATCCTAGTGAGAAAGCAAAACAATTCGTTAAAATAAGGAAGGGTTGATGTAGCTGAGACAGCAATGACAAAAAATTGTAAAAATCAGGAAATTAGCATTTGATGATTGAAACAGGGCTCAACTTTTTAGCATGCTCAAAAGACAGGTAGTTTCTACATTTTTACCTGTCCTGTCATCCATTGCACCTGTCCAACTATTTGAGGTAAATCATTTAACTATCAGACCTCAGACCAAGCTCCACCGAGGCAACCTAAACCGGCTTTTCTCACACGGATGAGTGAATCGTGAAAATTAACCTTTGATAAATAACAATGCATACAGTGCTTACTGTGCAATGTTCTTTCCAGACTCAAACACTAAAACGGGAACCTGCTGGCAGACTAAAGGTACATTTGGTTCCATCCTGCAGGCATGCTCCATGAATCATTGATTCGTTCCATTTTTGAATTTTTCAATCTCTTGCAACAGCTCTTTAAGCACCTAATAAGATGGTGCCATTGTCAGAGCGTATCTACTTTGTTGTACCTTTCCTAGTAGTAAACGTTGTTGCATTAATGCAATAATCAGTATCAAGAGAGTCAGATACTTGTAGATGTACGACACTGCAGGGCAAAAAAATGAGCCAAGCTGTTTTGTTTTTCTCCAAATTTGTTGCCATAGATGTGCAGCGCATATTCCAGTTTACATTGATTACTAATGTTACAGGAGCTAAAAGCCCTCCACACGGTTTACAGCAATTTTTATGAAAAAATTCATGTTCCAAGAAGCTTTATTCTCAAGAAAACAAAAATTACAAAACTTCCGTATTTTCACCTTTCATCTTATCACAGGTAAGACAAAATAGATCAAAATTGTAGACACAAAAAAGGAAGAGAAGACCGTTTTGAGTTGTTCTGTGCCACAAAAAATTCATTTGTTTTTTTTTAACTGTTATAAGTACACTTAAAAAGATCTGAAAAATAATTGTTAGGGTGTTATCATGTTTTTGACAGTTTAGACTTTCGTGCATCTGTAGTGCCTAAACTGCTCTAATTTATGACTTGTACAGTTAGGGTAGGTCATGTTTTTTGTGTTTCAATTTAGAAATGCCTCCAAAGAAAGAGAAGTTCCATGCTGATGGGGATATTAAAAATCGAATTGTGTGTCTGACAAGCAGGCAAAACATATTCTGAAATCCACAAGCTCCTGAAGAAGGAGAACATCCTTATTTATCTGCCTACCATAAAGAGAATAGGTCTTCAGTTCCAGAAAACTGGTTCCACTGCAAGGAAGAAGGGATCAGGCGGGCCTAGAGCCACTACAAGTAAAGATGACAGAGGAATGAATTCTTAGTTCTCCAAGAAAGAAAGAAAAGCCTGCAGAAGCTGTCAGAGGAGTTCCGAACTGCTGAAAACAAGACTTTCCAGAAGGACCATCACAAGAAGGTCGACTGATGCTGGTTTTACCTCAAGAAGATGTGTTAACCCTTTGAGTACGGATGACGTCCAGTGCCGCAACCCACGAAAAAGTTTTGTGTACGGATAACGTCACTACACGTCATCAACTATACCTATAAATAGATCGTCAGTACGTGGTTGCATTCCCGTAATGCCAAATTAATCCCGTACCGGGGGTATTTTTATCAAAAACAAATCCCGTACTCAAAGGGTTAAAAAGCTTCTAGTATCTAAAAAAAAATATATACATTCAGGACAGTTGGCACTTTTTAGGTGAATATGGGAACTGTGATTCAGACGGGTTTCCGAGAGTTCTGTGGAGTGATGAATCAATTTTTTTTTTTTTTTCGTATACAAGATCGAGGCTCATGAAAGAGCTGGCATTAATCACACAAAAGGTCAAACCAACACATAAAACACAAAATAAGGGGAGCAGTCGACAAGATGGGGAGAGAGGGGGAAGGACACAAACACAACATTTGAGAGCAGGGACATCGAGAGAACTGTGGGAGGGAGAGGGCTTGGGGGGAGGTGGGAGAGCCCACGGGTTCTAAAATCCTGCTCTGCCGCTCTATCTGACCCTGAGATTTCATCTTTGCTGTGATGCCCCAGAACATTGCCTTTGCAGATCTGGTGAGAGATTCAACCCTTAGTGCATTTCAACAACTGTGAAGCATGGAGGAGGTGGAATCATGGCCTGGGGTGCATTTTCATCTGCGGGTGTTGGTGAGCTGATAAGGTGTGAACAAATTTGACTTCCGTTTCCGGTTTTGCCGGCGAGGTTGTGTGTTTTTCCAAGCTCTCCACGCCACCAAAGTTAAGAAATTTTCCCATTTGTATTTTTGTCAAAACGATTTTTATTTTACGGTATGAGTGCCTACTGTGTGTTTCTAGTTAGATCTCAGTGTAAATCGTGCATACCTGTGTATAATCGTCGGTTGGTTCCTGCCGCGTTTTTCAGGCCTGGTTTTCCAGGCCTCGATGCTTTGTTGTCTCCTCTCGGCGGTCGTTTGTGGTCCATTTACTTTCGTTCTCTCACTGTTTTTTCCTGTCTTTATTTCACCCCATACTTCCCTGAAAATCTTACCCTTTGTTTAAAGTCTTTAAAAAAAAAAAACTAATTTCTTTCTTTCCCCATGTTCGTTTGTTCTTCGACCACGCGTTTCGCCCCACCCGTTTTTTTTTTTCTCTCCTTCCTTCATAACTCAATCCTCTCCAGCCAACACCTTTCCAATTCCAGTTCTCACCATACTTCTTCAACTTTATCCTTCTTCCTCTGATCCACTTTCACCAAACCTTCAAAAAAACATTAACGACAAATTAAAAAAGTAGGCCTCTCCTCCCGTATTAACACATTTGCTTATACACCTCTGTTCCTTCGTTCTCTGCTCTCCTGGCTGTCAATCTCCTATTCTTCCATTCCTGCTTCTGAGAACCTGTGCTGGAATCATTAATCCCCCTTAGGAATCCTTCATGCCCCCATTAGTCAGGTTTGTTATGTAATTTCGTTCTTTTTTTGTGGAGATTAGCAAAACTATACATTTTTGGAAAGCTGATAGCACCAGGAATCCGAAAAACCATGTTTCCATTTGCGCAAATTTTTCTTTGGCGGCCATATTGGATTTTCAAAATGGCCACCATCGGAAACCTATTTTTCGCGATATCTCAACATCCGAACTACCTAGAGTGCTGATTCCAACACCTATACCCACATTTTTGGGGATGAGGAATCACATGAAGCCATCTAAAATAATCTACACCTACCCTGGGATACCAGGTGGCAGCCTACAGCGGATTTTCAAGATGGCCACTTTCAGGAAACATGTTTTTTTCTGAATATGTATACCACATTGAGTGATGTTTCGCTACATTGTGGCACACGGATCATAATTATGAAACCACATCCCTCATATATCCTAAACAGGTGATTTATGTATTCAAGAGGTAAGTATATAGAGATGAGGCTATACAATCCATAATTATACATGTAATAATTACTTTTATTTGAACATAGAATATTTCCCATAGATGAAATTTTATCTTTGTCAACATTCATCAACATTTTGTCCTCATAGGTTTTCAAATGTCCTCATCACTGTCGTCAGAGCAGAGAACAGGTTGACAGTCATCGTCGTTTTCACATTCGGAGCTGCACAAACACAAGTCTGTGCATGCCAAGTCATTGGCACGGCACGAACACCGTCTCGATGAGCAGTCTCCTTTGCACTGACATCTGACCATCTCAAGTATTGCTTTCGGTGCTGGTGGTACATCTGTCATTAGTGGTTTCAATTCCCCATCGTTGTCCTTGAAGTAGCCATGTTGCTGTGGATCCAGGAACACTTGATGTGCGATAGTAGCCTGAGCCCATACCATTGCCTGAAGATGTACACGATCAACATGCTGATTTAGAGCCCCTAGCGTTGGAGGTAACTTGTGACTTTCAGTCATGTGTTTACAGAGGTAACTTGTGACTTTCAGTCATGTGTTTACAGAAGAGGTACCAGCGCAACTCCGGAATGCTGTTGATACATATTCCCTTTGGTACGTACACTGCACATACAAATCTTGCCAAGTTGGACATCTGATCTGCGGTCACATCTGCAGCATCACCGAGCATTCTCATGGCCTGTATCACGTCACTATCGGCTCTGACGAAAGCTTCAAACCATGTTGTTTTGCCTATTCGCGAAAACCGTCCAGTATTGTCTGCTCCTGTGAATGTGTGGAATGCTGGCAATGCCTTGGCCTTTTCGACGCCAAGATTGTTCCAGATTGGTTGTACTTGCACAAGGCCCGACACAAGGGAGACAGCAGTGTTTTTGAGCAGAACATCATAGTTAGCTATGACCAAGACCAGGACATCCGTATCAGGAGAGAAGAAGGTAAGCTGTTCTGCGTTGGGATTGCGGCGAGTTGCCAGCACTGCTTGGTGAATCATCAGAGTGTCTGCCTCCTCATGATTATTGTCTTCAAAATGCACGCCTTTGTTACTCTTGGCCTTTCCTGCTGCACATATAATTATCAGCTTGGAGGCATCTCTGTTGTACTCCAACGTTTTCTCAGCCAGATATTCTGCCAAATCTGACTTTGTCTGATCGTGTGACAAGAACCGCTTCATGGTGATGTGTTGGATCTTGGTATTGTCCTTCACTTGGTACTGGACTGGATTGTGCCCCCCTCGTCTTTTTTGTCTTGTGCTTTGCTTCAACGAATCGGCCTTGTAAGTATCAAACACGAGGATAACTTCGTCAAAATGTCTTGTCAGTGACATCAATCTGGTATTAAAGCTGACACTGAGATCTTCAACGGTTACTGTTGCAGCTGGTTTTGTCGACAATTTCTGTACAAGAACCATGGCGTCGACTACTGCTATTTTCATAGCTGCAGAGTTATGGACTTGAGCTTGAGGACTTGAGGTCGGAGCTAAGTCACCCGGAGCTAAGTCTCCATGTTTCACAAGGAGATGGATTAACTTTGACTTGTCAAGGCAAGGAAGCAGGTCACCGTTTGGTGCGAACAAGGCGCGAGGTGTAAGGGTGAATTCGTAGTTGCCTATTGCGTCTTTCTGGTCAACATCACGGCTTGATTTTGTCAATATCATCAGCCTTCCATACAAGTCTTTTGTTTCCTTCAAGTCGACTGACTTGTCCCTGAGCATGATCTTGGTCTTCTTCACACCAGACAAGTACATCGTGTTGTTTTCTTTTTTCACGGGTGCAAATAAGCTGACTGTTCCGTTGATTCTTTCGTCAACATACTCTTCGTACAAGTGTTGACCAATGTTGTCGATATTCAGGATTTGTGACGTGTGCTCCTCTGGGACATAGGCATGTGTGATCAAGTTGTATATGCTATTTCCTTCTGTGGTAAATGGATTGCCATGACTCATGATAGCAGCCTTGATCTTTTCAACCGCTGTATTGTTCAGATTCACTGCCCTCGGACTAAGTTCGTGGTGTTCTGTCACTTTGTCTGTTTTGGTGTCGAACTGATCTTTGAATTCTCTGGTCAGCCGTGACAATTCTGGAGAGGCCATAAAGAATCTCTGCCTTGCATTGGCATTATTGGAGATGCCTGGAAGTCCAGAATGAACCTTCATTGCTCTGTTTTCCTGTTCACAAGCGTGGTCTGCACCGATTGATACAAAGGGGATGCTAGATTTCGTTACTGAGATATTTCCATTCTCGAGTTCCCTGTATGTGGCCGGATGCGTCTTCCTCAGGTCATACATATCTGCTATGTATCGCGGCCAAAGACGTTTGTATTTGATACGATCCATGGAGAAAAATAGCTTGCTGAGTGCCTCACCAGATTCGAGGTGGAGTTTGAGATCTGCGTCCCGAGAAGCTTCCACAAAGAACAGAATTGTCTCCACTCGATGCAGGTAATTCATCAAGGACTTGAACATGGCTTTTTTGGATTGTTCTGTTTCCCAAGTCTTGAATATGTTCACAACATCAGCTGTAGTGATGACATTCAACAGTTTTGTGTTGGCTTCTTTCACACTTGTGGCTTTGGTGAACTTGTCCTTTTCTGAACATGCCTCGTCTATTTCTTCTGACATATCTGAGCAAACGGCTTTCAACTGTGGATAATCTTTGAAGAACAGGTCCAGCGCCATTTCATAAAGTGCTATATATGAATAAATATGAGCACGGAGAGTGCGTTTGTAATGCGAACATCTCAGGATCTGCCTTGTTGTTGAAGGTCCGTAGAGGTCGGCCTCTATCCACGCGTCATCAATACCTGAGTTCTCAATGGAAGTACCCAGGGCTCTCAAAGCAGCCATGACCACATGCAGCTCGCCAAGCCGAGGTACAACGGTACCTTTCAGGTCTGGCCTTGCATCCAGCAGCCTTATCACCTTTTCATAGAGGGCCATATCCCAGGAAATGACTGTAGGGTGGCTTGTACCAACAACTAAGTTCTTTAGCTGAGTTGTCTGAGAGATGACGGTCAGAAGAGTCGACCACTCGTGTGCTACTTCAGGTAGAAGGGGTAAGACTCCGACTTGTGTCAAACTGTGACTACCCGACAGCAATGAGTGGTATCCTGCCCAACCAGGTATATATGTGCTGTTTGATTTCTGCATTCTGGTGATCATAGAAGCAACCAACCATCCTAGATGTGTAAGGTGATACGCTGGTGATATACCATCCTTGCTGATGTGGAATGTGTCTGTTCTCTTTATGGTTTTCGGCACCGGCTTGTCACAATGAAGCATAGGAACCTGGTACGGGGTCACTGACAAACTGGTAGTGTCAGCTATGCTCAGTTGTGGCGCCAATGTTTCTCCTTGAGTGTCACGTTTTTGATAAACAGCAATGATTGTTCCATGGGTTGTCCCTTTGCCATCCACGCTGTCTTCAGCAAAGTCTGTGTTATCAGCTGCAAAAAACACAAAAGTTCCCTTCTTCAAAAATGGAGGAACATAAAGTCCTTGGAACTTCAGGGTGTTTTCCACAATGGCATTTGCTAGGGCTGTTTCGAGGTGCATAACACGACTGTACGAGACACAGTAACCTTGAGAGCAGAGACTTTCCAGGAGTTTCTTGTTTCTTGTGTCATGGTGAACTGCCAAGGCTAATCCTAGAGACTGTGGAGTTTCTAGTGATTTGGTTGATCGGAAGGTCGCAGAATCAGTTTTGGGCCTATAGTTCACTTGCTTGTCAGATTTGAATCCACCCAATAGCATCTGACTAACAGAGAGTACTTCTCTGTTAACGTGAGTGGTTCGTTTTTCAGTTTCTAGTGTTTCTGTTGGCCCCACCATAACCCATCTGATCATTGCGTGGAGTGCTGCTGGAACATCATCTGTGCTGCTAGTGACCGGTATAGCATCGGATGAGTTTTCCTGTTGGTGGAAGTTCTTGATAATTCTGCGCAATGCCTTTGCTGCTTTATAGATAATATTCAGATCGTCTACTTCACTTTCTATCATGGCAGACTGAACCATATCGGATTCGCATGCATCTGGGGAGTAAAGAACAGAAGGTTTTCTCCTGTCCTTTTGCCTAACAGACGTTACGTGTGGTAGTTCTAGAAGAATTCTCTCCTTGAGCCAGTGTCTACTATATGCAGGGAAGTGGTGCGCCAATGCATCTGTGCCACCAAGCAAGTTGATGTATGTTGTTTCAATATGTGCCATGGATAAGTATTGTTTATTCTGAGTTTGACAGTCGACAAGGCTAATCAACTCAATCAAACATGATGTTTGAAACGGATGACCTCTCTCTGTTGTTCCCTTGTTATCCTTGGTACGTAACACATGGAATACATTTGTTGTCCAACATGACTTGTGGTATTGAACATCGATTGCATGTGCATCAGTGGGTGAGATGGATGTGTTTAACCTAGTTTGCAGGGTGAGATTTCCAGACAGCTCCACAGCATCGTGTAATGCTTTCCCACCGTTTTCTGTTCTCAATGTGTACAATTTTTGCTCGTTATCTTCCTGGCAGAAAAAGCAATGTTCCTTAATGAATGGAGCTGTTGCAGAACGTGTAAACGGACTGGTGGTGGAAGTTGATGGTTCGTCCAGTTCTGTGCTTTTTCGCTTTTGTCCACGTTTTTTCTCTGTGTAGGAGCCGGCTGAAATGAGATATTGATGGCGGTCTTTGGCACGTTGTACCTTCTCTTTGTTGGTTGCATTTGAATAACAGATACGATGCCAAACTGCATTATTGAATTGCAGACTTTCACTTGTTTCATCCTTTAAGCGACTGTGAATTTTAACATATTTTCCATCATGGTAGGCTGCTCTATCATTAAGGGTTTTGTAGCAAGTGTTCAAACGAGTCCGGTTTGGGCTGCTGGACAAGCGTTCCATATTTTGCTGAAGCGGTTTGACAAATTATGCAGTGCTGCCACTGTGTGGGCTGAGTCGTAACTTCACTCATCTTCTCTCAAGACCTGCAAATATATAAAACGACAACAGGTAAGTAATTGTGAGCTTCAGGAGGTTTATTTTAAATGAACTATTAGGTCTGATATAATGACTTTCCATGTACATGAACTGAACATGTTGAAATGATCCCATTTATGACTATGACTGTACTGAGGCGAAACATCACTCAATGTGGTATACATATTCAGAAAAAAACATGTTTCCTGAAAGTGGCCATCTTGAAAATCCGCTGTAGGCTGCCACCTGGTATCCCAGGGTAGGTGTAGATTATTTTAGATGGCTTCATGTGATTCCTCATCCCCAAAAATGTGGGTATAGGTGTTGGAATCAGCACTCTAGGTGGTTCGGATGTTGAGATATCGCGAAAAATAGGTTTCCGATGGTGGCCATTTTGAAAATCCAATATGGCCGCCAAAGAAAAATTTGCGCAAATGGAAACATGGTTTTTCGGATTCCTGGTGCTATAAGCTTTCCAAAAATGTATAGGTTTGCTAATCTCCACAAAAAAAGAACGAAATTATAAATCTGAACATAATGAACCTGACTACATGAAGGAAATTTCCCATGATAGTTTTCACGGTTTAGTTTAAAAATGTTAAAACTTTCCCCTGAAGTGTTGTATTCTGTTGTATATAATAACACACTTTTCTTCTTCTTCTTTAAAAGGTTGTTTTCGATTTGCTCACCAAATCTCTTCATTTCAAATAAAAATTAAATCCCTTACAGTTCTTCCACCCCTCCTCCAACGTTTTCAAACGGATCTCTCATTTAAAAAATCACAAGAAACTCATTTTGCAAAAAATGTTCGTTTTCCATTCATCGTACAACACTTTCTAAAATCCAAAACTCCCCCTCACCTCCAAAACTCCCTCCTCACTCCTCCCAAACTCCCTCCTCACTCCTCCCAAACTCCCCCCCCCACTCCTCCCAAACTCCCCCCCCCCACTCCTCCCAAACTCCCCCCCCCACTCCTCCCAAACTCCCCCCTCACTCCTCCCAAACTCCCCCCTCACTCCTCCCAAACTCCCCCCTCACTCCTCCCAAACCCCCTTCTCACTCCTCCCAAACTCCCCCCTCACTCCTCCCAAACTCCCCCCTCACTCCTCCCAAACTCCCCCCAAACTCCCTCCTCCCAAACTCCCCCATCACCCCTCCCAAACTCCCCCATCACCCCTCCCAAACTCCCCATCACTCCTCCCAAACTCCCTCCTCACTCCCCCCCCACTCCTCCCAAACTCCCCCCTCACTCCTCCCAAACTCCCCCTCACTCCTCCCAAACTCCCCCCTCACTCCTCCCAAACCCCCTTCTCACTCCTCCCAAACTCCCCCCTCACTCCTCCCAAACTCCCCCCTCACTCCTCCCAAACTCCCCCCTCACTCCTCCCAAACTCCCCCCTCACTCCTCCCAAACCCCCTTCTCACTCCTCCCAAACTCCCCCCCTCACTCCTCCCAAACTCCCCCCTCACTCCTCCCAAACTCCCCCCTCACTCCTCCCAAACTCCCCCCTCACTCCTCCCAAACTCCCCCCTCACTCCTCCCAAACTCCCCCCTCACTCCTCCCAAACTCCCCCCTCACTCCTCCCAAACTCCCCCCTCACTCCTCCCAAACTCCCCCCTCACTCCTCCCAAACTCCCCCCTCACTCCTCCCAAACTCCCCCCTCACTCCTCCCAAACTCCCCCCTCACTCCTCCCAAACTCCCCCCTCACTCCTCCCAAACTCCCCCCAAACTCCCTCCTCCCAAACTCCCCCATCACCCCTCCCAAACTCCCCCATCACCCCTCCCAAACTCCCCCATCACTCCTCCCAAACTCCCTCCTCACTCCCCCCCCACTCCTCCCAAACTCCCCCTCACTCCTCCCAAACTCCCCCCTCACTCCTCCCAAACTCCCCCCTCACTCCTCCCAAACTCCCCCCTCACTCCTCCCAAACTCCCCCCTCACTCCTCCCAAACTCCCCCCTCACTCCTCCCAAACTCCCCCCTCACTCCTCCCAAACTCCCCCCTCACTCCTCCCAAACTCCCCCCTCACTCCTCCCAAACTCCCCCCTCACTCCTCCCAAACTCCTCCCAAACTCCCCCCTCACTCCTCCCAAACTCCCCCCTCACTCCTCCCAAACTCCCCCTTCACTCCTCCCAAACTCCCCCCTCACTCCTCCCAAACTCCCCCCTCACTCCTCCCAAACTCCCCCCTCACTCCTCCCAAACTCCCCCCTCACTCCTCCCAAACTCCCCCTCACTCCTCCCAAGCTCCCCCGTCACCCCTCCCAAGCTCCCCCGCCACCCCTCCCAAGCTCCCCCGCCTCCCCACCCAAGCTCCCCCGCCTCCCCACCCAAGCTCCCCCGTCTCCCCACCCAAGCTCCCCCGTCTCCCCACCCAAGCTCCCCCGTCTCCCCACCCAAGCTCCCCCGTCTCCCCACCCAAGCTCCCCCGTCTCCCCACCCAAGCTCCCCCGTCTCCCCACCCAAGCTCCCCCGTCTCCCCACCCAAGCTCCCCCGTCTCCCCACCCAAGCTCCCCCGTCTCCCCACCCAAGCTCCCCCGTCTCCCCACCCAAGCTCCCCCGTCTCCCCACCCAAGCTCCCCCGTCTCCCCACCCAAGCTCCCCCGTCTCCCCACCCAAGCTCCCCCGTCTCCCCACCCAAGCTCCCCCGTCTCCCCACCCAAGCTCCCCCGTCTCCCCACCCAAGCTCCCCCGTCTCCCCACCCAAGCTCCCCCGTCTCCCCACCCAAGCTCCCCCGTCTCCCCACCCAAGCTCCCCCGTCTCCCCACCCAAGCTCCCCCGTCTCCCCACCCAAGCTCCCCCGTCTCCCCACCCAAGCTCCCCCGTCTCCCCACCCAAGCTCCCCCGTCTCCCCACCCAAGCTCCCCCGTCTCCCCACCCAAGCTCCCCCGTCTCCCCACCCAAGCTCCCCCGTCTCCCCACCCAAGCTCCCCCGTCTCCCCACCCAAGCTCCCCCGTCTCCCCACCCAAGCTCCCCCGTCTCCCCACCCAAGCTCCCCCGTCTCCCCACCCAAGCTCCCCCGTCTCCCCACCCAAGCTCCCCCGTCTCCCCACCCAAGCTCCCCCGTCTCCCCACCCAAGCTCCCCCGTCTCCCCACCCAAGCTCCCCCGTCTCCCCACCCAAGCTCCCCCGTCTCCCCACCCAAGCTCCCCCGTCTCCCCACCCAAGCTCCCCCGTCTCCCCACCCAAGCTCCCCCGTCTCCCCACCCAAGCTCCCCCGTCTCCCCACCCAAGCTCCCCCGTCTCCCCACCCAAGCTCCCCCGTCTCCCCACCCAAGCTCCCCGTCTCCCCACCCAAGCTCCCCCGTCTCCCCACCCAAGCTCCCCCGTCTCCCCACCCAAGCTCCCCCGTCTCCCCACCCAAGCTCCCCCGTCTCCCCACACAAGCCCCCCCGTCTCCCCACCCAAGCTCCCCCGTCTCCCCACCCAAGCCCCCCGGTCTCCCCACCCAAGCCCCCCCCGTCTCCCCACCCAAGCTCCCCCGTCTCCCCACCCAAGCTCCCCGTCTCCCACCCAAGCTCCCCCGTCTCCCCACCCAAGCTCCCCGTCTCCCCACCCAAGCTCCCCGTCTCCCCACCCAAGCTCCCCCGTCTCCCCACCCAAGCTCCCCCGTCTCCCCACCCAAACTCCCCTCCACCCCTCCCAAACTCCCCTCACCCCTCCCAAACTCCCCCTCCCCCCTCACAAACTCCCCCCGCCCAAACTCCCCCTCACCCCTCCCAAACTCCCCCTCACCCCACCCAAACTCCCCCTCACCCCCACCCAAACTCCCCTCACCCCTCCCAAACTCCCCCTCACCCCTCCCAAACTCCCCCTCACCCCTCCCAAACTCCCCCTCACCCCTCCCAAACTCCCCCTCACCCCTCCCAAACTCCCCCCTCCCCCCTCCCAAACTCCCCCCCTCACCCCTCCCCCTCCCCCCTCCCAAACTCACTCCACACCCCACCCCCCCTCCCAAACTCCACCCCCAAACTCCCCCCTCACCCCCTCCCAAACTCCCCCCTCACCCCTCCCAAACTCCCCTCACCCCTCCAAACTCCCCCTCCCAAACTCCCCCTCACCCCTCCCAAACTCCCCCTCACCCCTCCCCAAACTCCCCCCTCCCAAACTCCCCCCCTCACCCCTCCCCCCTCCCAAACTCCCCCCTCCCAAACACCCCCCTCCCAAACTCCCCCCCCCCAAACTCACTCCTCACCCCTCCCAAACTCCCCCCTCCCAAACTCCCCCCTCCCCCCTCCCAAACTCCCCCCTCACTCCCCCCTCACTCCTCCCAAACTCCCCCCTCACTCCTCCCAAACTCCCCCCTCACTCCTCCCAAACTCCCCCCTCACTCCTCCCAAACTCCCCCCTCACTCCTCCCAAACTCCCCCCTCCCAAACTCCCCCTCCCAAACTCCCCCCTCACTCCTCCCAAACTCCCCCCTCACTCCTCCCAAACTCCCCCCTCACTCCTCCCAAACTCCCCTCTCACTCCTCCCAAACTCAACCCTCACTCCTCCCAAACTCAACCCTCACTCCTCCCAAACTCAACCCTCACTCCTCCCAAACTCAACCCTCACTCCTCCCAAACTCAACCCTCACTCCTCCCAAACTCAACCCTCACTCCTCCCAAACTCAACCCTCACTCCTCCCAAACTCAACCCTCACTCCTCCCAAACTCAACCCTCACTCCTCCCAAACTCAACCCTCACTCCTCCCAAACTCAACCCTCACTCCTCCCAAACTCAACCCTCACTCCTCCCAAACTCAACCCTCACTCCTCCCAAACTCAACCCTCACTCCTCCCAAACTCAACCCTCACTCCTCCCAAACTCAACCCTCACTCCTCCCAAACTCCCTCCTCCCAAACTCCCTCCTCCCAAACTCCCTCCTCCCAAACTCCCTCCTCCCAAACTCCCTCCTCCCAAACTCCCTCCTCACTCGTCCCAAACTCCCTCCTCACTCGTCCCAAACTCCCTCCTCACTCGTCCCAAACTCCCTCCTCACTCGTCCCAAACTCCCTCCTCACTCGTCCCAAACTCCCTCCTCACTCGTCCCAAACTCCCTCCTCACTCGTCCCAAACTCCCTCCTCACTCGTCCCAAACTCCCTCCTCACTCGTCCCAAACTCCCTCCTCACTCGTCCCAAACTCCCTCCTCACTCGTCCCAAACTCCCTCCTCACTCGTCCCAAACTCCCTCCTCACTCGTCCCAAACTCCCCCCTCACTCGTCCCAAACTCCCTCGTCCCAAACTCCCTCCTCACTCCTCCCAAACTCCCTCCTCACTCCTCCCAAACTCCCTCCTCACTCCTCCCAAACTCCCTCCTCCCAAACTCCCTCCTCCCAAACTCCCTCCTCACTCCTCCCAAACTCCCTCCTCCCAAACTCCCTCCTCCCAAACTCCCTCCTCACTCCTCCCAAACTCCCTCCTCACTCCTCCCAAACTCCCTCCTCACTCCTCCCAAACTCCCTCCTCACTCCTCCCAAACTCCCTCCTCCCAAACTCCCGCCTCCCAAACTCCCGCCTCCCAAACTCCCTCCTCCCAAACTCCCTCCTCCCAAACTCCCTCCTCACTCCTCCCAAACTCCCTCCTCACTCCTCCCAAACTCCCTCCTCACTCCTCCCAAACTCCCTCCTCACTCCTCCCAAACTCCCTCCTCACTCCTCCCAAACTCCCTCCTCACTCCTCCCAAACTCCCTCCTCACTCCTCCCAAACTCCCTCCTCCCAAACTCCCTCCTCACTCCTCCCAAACTCCCTCCTCACTCCTCCCAAACTCCCTCCTCACTCCTCCCAAACTCACTCCTCCCAAACTCCCTCCTCACTCCTCCAAAACTCCCTCCTCACTCCTCCCAAACTCCCTCCTCACTCCTCCCAAACTCCCTCCTCACTCCTCCCAAACTCCCTCCTCACTCCTCCCAAACTCCCTCCTCACTCCTCACTCCTCCCAAACTCCCTCCTCACTCCTCCCAAACTCCCTCCTCACTCCTCCCAAACTCCCTCCTCACTCCTCCCAAACTCCCTCCTCACTCCTCCCAAACTCCCTCCTCACTCCTCCCAAACTCCCTCCTCACTCCTCCCAAACTCCCTCCTCACTCCTCCCAAACTCCCTCCTCACTCCTCCCAAACTCCCTCCTCACTCCTCCCAAACTCCCTCCTCACTCCTCCCAAACTCCCTCCTCACTCCTCCCAAACTCCCTCCTCACTCCTCCCAAACTCCCTCCTCCCAAACTCCCCCCTCACCCCTCCCAAACTCCCCCATCACCCCTCCCAAACTACCCCATCATTTCAAAACTCCACCTTTGCCCCTCTCCTCCCAAACTCCCCCCCTCCCCTCCCAAACTCCTCCATCACCACTCCCCTCCCAAACTCTCTCCTCACCCCTCCATTTCAAAACTCCCCCTCCCCCCTTCCCTTCAAATCTCCCCAGCCTCCTTTTTTTCTCCAATTCTCCCCTCTCACCCCTCCTCCTCAAAGCATCCTCCCCGCTTCCTCTCCCTTCCAACTCTTACCTCCATCTCCTCCAACCTTTTTCCTCGCTCGCCCCCCCCCCCCCCTCCTCAAACAACACCTCACTGTGCCTCATCCAATCACCATCAAACCTTTTGTCCTCCTCATCCTTCCCTTTCTCCTCGCTCTTCTGAAATCTCTGACACACGATTAACAGCTCTTCCTACCTCCTCCTCCTCTTCTTCATCTTACCCTACCCCTCCCCTGTCCTTTCCTGTATCCAATGCTCCCCTTTCATCTTCCTTAACGGTATGGACATCAAACATCCGGGGCCTTCGCTCAAACCTGATCGATCTCTCCATATTGGTTGCTTCTGACAAACCAGACTTAAGCTGCTTAACAGAAACTTTCCTCCTTCAAGATGTCTCTGATTCCTTAATATCTCTCCCTGGCTGCTCGCTCCTCCGGGACGATAGACCTGAGCCCAGTGCTGGAGGTGGAGTTGCTATATTTATCAAAAACTCCCTTCCTCACTCTCCCTGCACTGCCCTCTCTCCACCTCAACCCCAGGAGTAGCTCTGGCTCCGGCTTCTCCTTCGCTCCCACCTTTTGTTCATATGTGTGTTGAACTGTCCACCAAACAGTGATGACTCCATCTACACCTCACTGTCTAATAACATGGACCAACTTCTATCCACTCATCCCAACTCTCTCTTCCTCATATGTGGTGATTTCAACTGTCATCATGCCAGCTGGCTGGGTGTAGGTACCTCTCTCACCAGCCATGACACCTCAGCAAAGGACTTCTGTGACTCATTGGGACTGACACGATCTGTCAATTTCCCAACCCGGATCTGTCAATGGAGCATCTTCTGTTCTTGACTTGGTTATGACAAACTTCCCTGCAAATATATGCTGCTCTTCTTCTGCTCCAATCAGTTCATCTGATCATTTGCTTGTTAAAGTGGATCTCTCTGGCCATTCTCAGAGAGCCTCCTCAGCGTCGATGAGTCTGGCATTTTAGTCAGGCCAACTGGCACGATCCTCAAGCAGCCATAAATCACCTGGACTGGTGTCCCATCTCCAATGTCTCTGACATAAACTCATCCTGGGAATTCTTCCAAAGCAAACTGCTCTCTCTCTCTCATGCACAGATTTAACCCATCCCGTCTTCAGTTGTCACCCCCTTCCTCCCATCCATGGTACACGGAATCTTGTAGTGAGGCAGTTGCCCTGAAACAACTTGCCTTCACCTCATGGAAGGCAAATGCAACGGAAGGTAATCTCATTTCCTTTCACAAAGCCTGGAACAAGTGTGTGTCTACCCTCAGGAGAGCCAGGAAACTGATATCTCTCGACTTTCAAACCTGTCTCCCTCTTCCAAATCCTGGTGGTGTCTTGTCAAATCTGTTTCTGGTGTTTGTTCCCCCTCAAACTCCCCTCCCCCCTTACCTCAAACGGCTGCACAGCTGACTCTGCACGTGAAAAAGCTGAATGCCTCAACTCTGTGTTTGCCTCAAAATCTTTGTGTCCCAAACCCATCCCTCTCTGTACCCAATCGTACCCAGCTGCTCCTGGACTCTGTTTCCTTCTCTCCTGACAAGGTGGAGAAGTTTCTGTCAATCCATGACTGATTCTGCAACTGGACTAGACGGCATCAGCCCACGGGTCCTAAAATCCTGCTCTGCCGCACTTTCACAGCCTCTCTCTGTACTCGTCACCCTCTCTTTTGCTCAAGGTCATCTGCCATCAGCTTGGAAATCAGCCAACATTACCGCTTTACACAAAAAATGTGCAAAAACAGATCCTTGCAACTACAGACCAATCAGCCTTTTCCCAATCATCAGCAAAGTCATGGAATCCATCACTGCTTCGGATATCAAATCCTTCCTCTTCTCCAATGGCTCGATCTCTGATCATCAATTTCGTTTCAGAACAGGTCACTCCAGTCTGGATATGCTGCTTCTGCTGTCTCAAAAATGGATGGAGGTCCTCAATGTCAAACAGGATATTAGAGCTGTCTCCCTTGACATATGACATGCCTTCGACACGGTCTAGCACCCCGCTCTGCTCACCAAACTCCCCTCCTATGGTTTCCATGGAAATCTCCACGCATGGCTTGCGGACCTCCTCTCTGGTCGTCGTCAACCTGTGGCCTTGAATGGGTTTCTCTCATCTCCCCTTCCTGTTCAGGCTGGAGTTCCCCAAAGCAGTGTTCTGGGCCCTGTCCTTTTTCTGGTCTTCATCAATGATCTCTCCGACTCTTTGGAAAATCCTCTCTATCTCTTTGCTGATGACTCCACTCTCTGCCGCTCCATTCCTCATCCCTCAGATTGGCAGTCTGCAGCCTCCTCACTCTGCAGACCTGGACAAAATCACAGACTGGTCAAACAAGAAGAAAGTGTTTTTTTCAATTTTGACAAATCTCACACACTCACTATGTCTCTCAGAAAAGACCAACTGGACAACCCTCCCATCCACTTTCTGAACAATCCTCTCCAGGAAGTTCTATCACTCAAGCTTTTGCGTCTCACTATCTGCCATGCTCTTTCCTGGGAAACCACATTTCCAAGCTGGACTCCAAATCCAGTCGCCGACTGGGCATCCTCCGTCGTGCGGTCCTTCCTTGGCACACCTGAGCTCCTCACCAGATGCAAGGCTTTCATCCACAGCTCAATGGAATACTGTTCTCCCCTATGGACTGGTGCTCCTGACCTCACACCAAGCTCGTCTTCACGCTGTTGAAACCATTGCTTTCAGAATGATTGGAATCTCCCGTGATGAAGCCAACTCCGTGGGCCTTTCACTCACTCACCGCAGGCAGGTAGGTGGTCTTTCTCTCTTCTACCAACTCCTATCCGGCCTAGCTCCCCCAGCTTTATCTGTGCTCTGTCCCCCAAATATTCCTCCAGGTCGCACAAGATCTGCCAGCAACCCTCTTATGGTGAAACTGCCAAAATCAAGACTCTCTGCTCACCTTTACTCCTTCATTCCTCTTTACTCCTGCCTCTGGAACAAACTCCCTCACTCTCTTCAATTCCACTCCTGCCTCCAGGTCTTTAAAACAGCTGTTCACCACCATCTCTTATCTTCCCCCATCCAAAACCTTGATCTCTTCTACCCACGTTAATTCACCCCCAGATCCACTTTTTTTGAAATACCGACTTCTTTCCTGGAAGTTCTAGCAGTGTCCATGTGTTTTATACCTCTCCCATCCCCCCCCAGCCCCCCCTCCCGCCTTCCCATGCCTCCTCCATCCAAGCCCTCTCCCTCCCACAGATCTTGCAATGTCCCTGTTCTCTGCTGTTGTACTTGTATGCTTTCCTTTCTCTCTCCCCATCTTGTCTCCCACTCCCTTTATTGTATGTTTTGTGTACGTTTTTTTTTTTTTTTTGTGATTGATGTTAACCCTTAAACGAGCCTCAATCTCGTATACAAAAAAAAAAAAACAAGCGTGACGCCTCGGTCCCCCGTCGGGGAAGTGATGTGAGTTGACAAAGTGGAAGACACAGAAAACATGCTATGATATGATATTTCGCTCAAGGTTCAGACCTACATGGAGGCGGCCATCTTGGATTTTGACGTGGCGACCCAATTTTCAATAGGGTTCTTCCTTATGCCTAGATACACCCACACACCCGATTAGAAGTTGGTACTTCGCTTATTTTTCAAGATATTTCGCTCAAGGTTCAGACATATATATATGGTGGTGGCCATCTTGGATTTTGACGTGGCGACCCAATTTTCAATAGCGTTCTTCCTTATGCCTAGATACACCCACACCAGATTAGAACTTGGTTCTTCGCTTATTTTTCAAGATATTCCGCTCACAAGGTTCAGACATACATGGCGGTGGCCATCTTGGATTTTGATGTGGCGACCCAATTTTCAATAGCGCTCTTCCTTATGCCTATATACACCCACACACCAGATTATAAGTTGGTACTTCGCTTATTTTTCAAGATATTTTGCTCAAGGTTCAGACATATATATGGTGGTGGCCATCTTGGATTTTGACGTGGCGACCCAATTTTCAATAGGGTTCTTCCTTATGCCTATATACACCCACACACCAGATTATAAGTTGGTACTTCGCTTATTTTTCAAGATACTCCGCTCACAAGGTTCAGACATACATGGCGGCGGCCATCTTGGATTTTGACGTGGCAACCCAGTTTTCAATAGAGTTCTTCTTTATGCCTGATTCACCAACCCACCAGATTAGAAGTTGGTACTTCGCTTATTTTTCAAGATATTCCACTCACAAGGTTCAGACATACATGGCGGTGGCCATCTTGGATTTTGATGTGGCGACCCAATTTTCAATGGGATTCTTCCTTATGCCTAAATACACACACACACACACACACACACACACCAGATTAGAAGTTGGTACTTCGCTTATTTTTCCAAGATATTTCACTCACAAGGTTGACATATTTTTGGTGGCGGCCATCTTGGATTTTGACGTGGCGACCCAATTTTCAATAGCGTTCTTCCTTATGCCTAGATACACCCACACCAGATTAGAAGTTGGTACTTCGCTTATTTTTCAAGATATTCCGCTCACAAGGTTCAGACATACATGGCATCAGACATACATGGTGGTGGCCATGTTGGATTTTGACGTGGGTTGCATCCACACACCAAATTCGAATGCGGTCCTTCGCTTACGCACACACGCACGTATGCACGCACGCACGGACAAACCATAGTCCCCCTTTCGCTCCGCGTTGCGACGGGGGACAAAAAAGCCTTTGGTGTTTGTGGTAAGGATGAAGAAAAGGAGGGAGGTTAAGAGCAGGGGTCGGAAGGTTATTAGGTGAAGGAAGTGAAGGGGAAACGTCATCGTGGAGTACAAGGAGAGAGCGAGGGCCAGGCACATGAGCAACTTGGCGAATAAGCAGTACGTTTGGAGAAAGAGTGGAAGACATATGGAGAGGCATTTAGGGGAATTGCAGAAGTATTGTGTTGAAGTATGTCAGGAAAGGGTGCATCGTCAAGGGACAGAAATCAGAAATCGTGGTTGGAGAAAGTAGTGAAGGCAGTTGGTGAAAATAAAGAGGTTTGGAAGAGGATAGAGAAGATCAAAGACAGAGGGAGTCAGCTGGATGTGGGGTTGCTGCACCTGTATGGACAGAAGAAGAAACTAGCCATGAGAGCTGTGGATAAGGTGAGGAATGATATGGAAGAGGTGGTGTACAACAAGTTGGAAGAGAATGGTGGGAGGAAGATGATCTATAAATTGGCTCGTGACAGGGATGAAGATAGCAAGGACATGAAGGGGCAGTGATGAAGGATAGTGGTGGGAAGCTATTGATAGAGAGGGCGCAATCGTGAAGGTGTGGGAAGGATATTTCAAAGAGCTATTTAACCGGGAAGAAAGCAACGCCGAGCTGGAGCTACAAAGTTATGTGGAGGGAAAAGTGGAGTTGGTGGAGATCATGGAAGAGGAAGCGTGGACGGCATTGAAGAGGATGAAAAAGAGAAGGTTGCCAGGCATTGATGAGGTGTGTACAGAGATTATAATTGAAGCAGGAGAGGTCGGAGTCAGTTGGACGAAGGTTGTTGATTGTATGTATGAGAGATGGTTAAATTCCAGAGGATTGGAGGACAGGATTAATTGTGCCGATATAGAAGGGGAAGAAGGGTTGTTAAAGATCCGGGGAAGAAGGGTTGTTAAACATCTGGGGAAGTACAGGGGCATTACACTCCTTAATCATGTCATAAAGGTGCTGGAGAGGGTTCTGAATGGGAGGATAAGGAAGGGTGTGGAGAAGATCGAAGAAGGGTAGCAGACATTTAGAAAAGGTAGGGGGAAAAAATGGGATGTTCATGCTGAGACAGCTGGTGGAGAAGGGGTTGGAGGTGCAAGGTGAAATGGCATTGGGATACGACACTGTCCCGAGAGATGGTGATGTCAACACAGATGGATGGGAGTGCCGGAAGCAGAAGATAGTTTGGTGGAAGGGATGCACAAGGGAACGAACGGAAGAATGTTGGTTGGTCCTGGGATATCGGAGGAGTTCAGTATGGACATCAGTTTGAGGCAGGGAAGCGCTCTCAGCTCACTCCTGTTTATCATGCTGATGGAGCTGGTAAGCAGGAAGGGAAACATGAAAGGTATTCTGGGGAGGATATTGCATGCGGATGATCTGGCTGTTTTGTTGGTGAAGAGTGGGCGGAAGTTTTAGGGAGTACTGGAGGAGTGGCAGGAGGCATTTGAGAAACATGGGTTGAAAATGAGCATGGAGAAGACTGAGGTAATGTGGGTCAGGGAGAAGAGAAAATAAATGAATATCAGGTTAGAGGAGAAGATCAGACGGGGAAATAGGTTTGAGTATCTGGGTAGAACAGTGACCGGGGATGGTAAGTCAGAGGCAGAGTATTCAGGTACGTGTGAATGCATGAAGAAGGGTAAAGGCAGTAATGGCAAAAAAGGAAGATTTCAAGGAGATTGAAAGGAAAGGTTTTGATGGCTTGTACGAGGGCCAGTCAATAAGTAACCTTAAAATGGCGATATAAATTTGAGAATGTAATGTGTGTTGTTATAGACAACATATGTTATATCTATGGGTAAGTCATGTTTTGCCCGTTTTAGATCTGGCAACATTGAGTGTATAATGTCAGTAGAGCAGTTTCAAGATGGCGGCTCCCTTAGAAGCAACGTTCTGTCATGTGGCAGACACTGCACGCTCGGGCTGGCCTCACACAGCCGACACACCAGAAATCGTTGCAGGAGTTGAGCGCGGGCTCATGGAAAACAGTCGCTGATGAAGCGATGAAGTCGCTGGATGAAGTGGTCTCCAAATTGAACATTAGCCATGGTTCAGCATACCATATCATTCACAACATGCTGGGGTTCTGCAAAGTGTCTGCAAGGTGGGTGCCTAGACAACTCACACCCTAACTGAAAGAACGACGAGTAGACGCATGTCAAGAACTTCTGCGACGTTATGAAACAGAAGGTGACGCTTTCTTACAGTGCGTAGTGACTGGGGATGAAAGCTGGGTCCACTACTTTCAGCCAGAAATGAAGATGGCAAGCAAAGAGTGGCACCATTCAACTTCACTGAAGCCCAAAACATTTCACACACAGCTGTCCGCTGGAAAAGTGATGCTGACGCTCTTCTGGGAAAGCCGAGGCCCACTTGAAGAGTATTACATGCCCAGAGGAACCACAGTCACCAGTGCATCATACTGCAACCTCCTTAAAAAAAAACATCTGAAACCAGCAATCAGAGCAAAACGTCGTGGACTACTCACTACCGGTGTTTTTCTGCAGCATCACAATGCTCGGCCCCATACTGCCTCCAGTTGCAACAATCGAGGACCCGCATTTTGAGTGTCTTCTTCATCCACCCTACTCGCCAGACCTCGCCCCTTCGGATTACCACATCTTTGGGCCACTTAGAGGCGCTTGGTGGAACCACTTTCCGATCTGACGCAGAGCTCCAAGAGGCGGTGCACGAATGGCTACACAAGCAGCCCAAAAATTATTTTTTTCTCGAGGAATCCAGGCCTTAGTAAAGCGCTGGAAAAAATGCATTGAACGCAATGGAGATCATGTTGAAAAATAACAGTTGTTACATACGAACATGCAATAAACAAGTTGTGAAAAATATTTTAATGTTACTTATTGACTGCCCCTCGTATAATGCTGGCTTGCCTTTACGGTCTGGAGATGGTGCCACTGACAGAGACAACAGAGGCTGCAGATTTGCTAGAACAACTGGGTCAGGAGGATTGCAGTAGCGAAGAGGGTGGATGGAAGGAGAATGGATGAACTGTGGGAGGAGATTGGTGCGCAGATGAGCTTGACGGGGAGATTGGTGAAATGCCGGCTGAGATGGGCTGGACACTTGTTGCGAATAGAAGAAGAGAGAATTGCAAAGCAGATGGATAGGTTGAGGGAACTAGGTAGGAGGAAAAGAGGTAGACTGTGGTTGAGATGGGAGGATTGGGTGAAGAGGGATGTCAGTAAGGTGGTGGTGGTTTAAGAGTGGAGAAAGTTTGGCTGACAGAGGGAAGTGGAGGAGTATCATGGTCAAGGCAGGACAGGAGCTTGGTGCCATTAATCACACAAAAAGACAAACCGACACACAAAACACAAAAAACAAGGGGAGCGGCAGACAGGATGGGGAGAGAGGGGGAAGGACACAAAAGAGAGGGGGAAGAGGGGGAAGGACACAAACACAACATTTGACAGCAGGGACATCGGGAGGACTTGGGGGGAGGTGGGAGAGGAATAAAACATATGAACACTGCAAGGACTCTGGGGTGAATTACCGGGGGTAGAAAAGATCAAGGTTTTCGATGGGGGAAGATAAGAGATGGTGGTGAACAGCTGTTTTAAAGACCTGGAGGGAGGAGTGGGATTGAAGGGAGTGGGGAAGTTTGTTCCAGAGGCGGGAGAAAAGGGGAATGAAAGAGTGAAGGTGAGCAGAGAGCCTAGACTTTGGCAGTTTAACCATAAGAGGGTTGCAGGCAGATCTTGTGCGACCTGAAGGAATATTGGGGGGACAGAGCACAGAGAGAGCTGGGGGAGCAAGGCCGGAGAGGAGTCGGTAGAAGACAGAAAGACCACCAACCTGCCTGCGGTGAGTGAGTGAAAGGCCCTCGGTGTTGACTACATCGCAGGAGATTCCAATGATTCTGAAAGCTTTGGCCTCAACAGCGTGAAGCCGAGCAAGGTGTGAGGCAGGAGCACCAGCCCAGAGGGGGGAACAGTATTCCATTGAGCTGCGGATGAAAGCCTTGTATGTGGTGAGGAGCTCAGGTGTGCCAAGGAAGGACTTCGCACGACGGAGGATGCCCAGTCGGCGACTGGCTTTGGAGGCCAGCTTGGAAATGTGGTTTTCCCAAGAAAGATCATGGCAGATAGTGAGACACAAAAGCTTGAGCGACAGAACTTCTTGGAGAGGATTGTTGAGAAAGTAGATGGGAGGGTTGTCCAGTCGGTCCTTTCGGAGAGACATTGTAAGAGTGTGAGATTTGTCAGGATTGAAAGACATGTTCCACTTGTTTGACCAGTCTGTGATTTTGTCCAGGTCTGCAGAGAGTGAGGAGGCTGCAGACTGCCGATCTGAGGGATGAGGAATGGAGCGACAGAGAGTAGAGTCGTCAGCAAAGAGATAGAGAGGATTTTCAAGAGAGTCAGAGAGATCATTGATGAAGACCAGAAAAAGCACAGGGCCCAGAACACTACCTTGGGGAACTCCAGCCTGAACAGGAAGAGGAGATGAGAGAAACCCATTCAGGGCCACACGTTGACTACGACCAGAGAGGAAGTCCGCCAGCCATGCGTGGAGATTTCCATGGATACCAAAGGAGGAGAGTTTGGTGAGCAGAGCAGGGTGCCAGACCGTATCGAAGGCACGTGAAACGTCAAGGGAGACAGCTCTAATTTCCTGTTTGGCGTTGAGGACCTCCATCCATTGTTGAGAAAGCAGAAGCAGCATGTCCAGAGTAGAGTGACCAGGTCTGAAACCAAATTGATGATCAGAGATCAAGCCATTGGAGAAGAGGAAAGATTTCATATCTGAAGCAATGATGGATTCCATGACTTTGCTGATAATTGGGAGAAGGCTGATTGGTCTGTAGTTGCTGGGATCTGTTTTTGCACCTTTTTTGTGCAAAGCGGTGATGTTGGCTGATTTCCAAGCAGATGGCAGATGACCTTGAGCAAAAGAGAGGGTGAAGAGAGGGTGAAGAGAACAGAAAGAGGGAGTGAAAGAGCAGAAGAACATGATTTTAGGACCCGTGGGCTGATGCCGTCAGGACCAGTTGCAGAATCAGAGTCGAGGGTTGACAGAAACTTTTCCACCTTGTCAGGAGGAAAGGACACAGAGTCCAGGAGCAGCTGGGTACGACTGGGTACGGTGGGTACAGAGAGGGATGGGTTTGGGACACAAGATTTAGAGGCAAACACAGAGTTGAGGCATTCAGCTTTTTCACGTGCGGAGTCAGCCGTTAAGCCGTTTGAGGTGAGGGAGGGGATGGAGGGGGAACAAACACCAGAAACAGATTTGACCAGACGCCACCAGGATTTGGAAGAGGGAGACAGATAAGAGAGTTCGGTCTTGAGAATGGTGAGATATTGTTTCCTGGCTCTCCTGAGGGTGGACACACACTTGTTTCGGGCTTTGTGAAAGGAAATGAGATTTCCTTCCGTTGGATTTGCTTTCCAGGAGACGAAAGCAAGTTGTTTCAGGGCAACAGCCTCACCACAAGATTCCGTGTACCATGGACGGGAGGAATGGTATGACAACTGAAGACGAGATGGGATAAATCTGTGCATGAGAGAGAGCAATTTACTTTGAAAGAATTCCCAGGATGAGTTGATGTCAGAGGCGGTAGAGATGGGAGACCAGTCCAGATGATTGATGGCTGCTTGAAGACCGTGCCAGTTGGCCTGAGTGAAATGCCAGACTCGTCGACGCAGAGGAGGCTCTCTGAGAATGGTCAGAGAGATGTCCACTTTGACAAGCACATGATCAGATGAGCCGATTGGAGCAGAAGAAGAGCAGCAGACATTTTCAGGGAAGTTTGTCATAACCAAATCCAGAAGAGAAGATGCTCCGTTGACTGAGATCCGGGTCGGGAAATTGACAGATTGTGTCAGTCCCAGTAAGTCGCAGAAGTCCTTTGCTGAAGAGCCATGGCTGGTGAGAGAGGTACCCACACCCAGCCAACTGGCATGGTGACAATTGAAATCACCACATATGAGGAAGAGAGAGTTGGGATGGGTAGATAGAAGTTGGTCCATATTATCAGACAGTGAGATGTAGATGGAGTCATCGCTGTTTGGTGGACGGTACAACACACATATGAACAAAAGGTGGGAGCGAAGGGGAAGCCGTAGCCAAAGGTATTCCTGGGGGTGAGGTGGAGAGAGGGCAGTGGAGGGCGAGTGAGGAAGAGAGTTTTTTATAAAGATAGCAACCCCACCTCCAGGACGAGGCTCAGGTCTATCATACCGGAGGAGGGAGTAACCTGGGAGAGATACCAAGGCATCAGAGACATCATGAAGGAGGAAAGTTTCTGTTAAGCAGATCACATCTGGTTTGTCAGAAGCAACCTGTATGGAGAGGTCAGTCAAGTTTGAGCGAAGGCCCCGGATGTTTGAGGTCCATACCGTTAATGAAGGATTTGTTTAACATGCCATCGCATAAGCTCCCCTGAACTTCATTCCAGGTGAGCTAAAAACAGATGACAGGCAAAGCACTTTTCTTCCTCACGCATGCACCAGGAGGAAGAACTATCTTTAATATATTGAAGAGTTGTCTGAAATATATAAATAATATTTGGACCTGAGCTGTAAACGTGATTACAAGTTATTTGGGAAGTATCTTATTAAATTGTGGTTCTATGACCTTGAGTGTGGCAGGATAAATGATGCAGTACGAATGGTCGACATAACCATTGTGATCCAAAAAGGACAACTCCAATCTAGCAATAAAAATTGAAATACTCCCTCCTTTTTTTTTTTGAATTTTTTTTTTTTCTTTCTTACAGGTTCTAAGATTCGTGGAAGAACTGCAAAAAAAAAAATCACGCACACGTATATATACAATTACACGAGACAACTACATGAAGAGCTACATCTCTTGACAGTCTCTGAACATGGGGTGGAATGACCTAACTTCCCAGGCCGCTCTGCCATGTAGAATAATAAAACTTCTAAGTAAGCGAGTTATCGTGGGCATTCCAATTGAAACCTGTCCCTTGTCCTCTTAATTGATAAAAATGCATTATAATGACAACAAACTCCGATGTATTGTAAATGAGATAGAAATAGTTCAGTTCTTTAATGAATCTTAACAATACTATGCTATAGTTAATAAGAATCTTGCAGAAAAAGGATTAATTATATTATTAATGAGGCGTGTATATACACTACCGGTGAAAAAGTTTTAGAACGCCTCAATTTTTCCAGATTTTATTGAAATGTACGCAGTTTAACGTCTCAATGTACTCTGAAATTAAGCATAGAACAAATAAACAATTTGAGATAAAAAAGAAATCATAGAATCGTTTTGTTTAACAAAATTTAATTTAAATTTTTGACTCAGCAAAGTAGCCACCTTTTGCAGATATAACCGCCGAACACACTCGTGGCATTCTTTCTACAATGGAAATCAAATATTGTTCGGGAAGTTCTTCCCAACACTGTTGCAGAAGTTCCCACAAATGTGTTGCACTTGTAGGTTGCTTTGCTTTCACCCTTCTGTCCAGTTCATCCCAAACCAGCTCTATGGGGTTTAAGTCTGGAGACTGTGCTGGCCATTCCATGATTTGAAGCCTACCGTCTTGTTCTTTTCCTCGAAGGTAGTTTTGACATAACCTGGAGGTGTGTTTAGGGTCATTATCTTGCTGTAGGATGAAACCCTGACCAACAAGGTATATATGAGAGGGTATTGCATGTCGCTGCAAAATGCTGTGGCAGCCCTTTTGGTTCAGGGTGCCAGTCACTCTGTGCAAGTCGCCGACTCTGGATCCAGCAAAAGAGCCCCAGACCATCACGCTTCCTCCTCCATGTTTGACAGTTGGTGTCACACACTGAGGAACCATCCGATCGCCGACTCGACGGCGTACAAAAACCCTGCGTGATGAACCAAAGATTTCAAATTTTGATTCATCGGTCCATAAGACCGTCTTCCAGTCTTCAGCAGTCCACTGGCGGTGCTTCATGGGCCCAGGCAAGCCTCTTTTTCTTATTTTGCCATCTTAGCAATGGCGTTCTTACTGCCACTCGACCTGTCAAACCTGCTGCTCGAAGTCTTCTCTTCACAGTTGAAACTGAGACTTGCTTACTTCAACCAGTGTTAAGCTGTTGTCCTGTGAGCCGCCTATCACGCAAGCTGTTGACTCTCAGAAACTTGTCTTCTGATTCTGCTGTGGCTTTGGGTCTGCCAGACATCTTCCTGTCAGAGTTTCCTCCAGTTTCCAAGTGCCTTTTGATGGTGTGGGAAACTGTACTCACTGACACCTTGGCTTTCTTTGCAATGATTCTACGATTTATTTTTCATCTCCAATTGTCTATTTGTTCTATGCTTAATTTCAGAGTACATTGAGACATTAAACTGCGTAAATTTCAATAAAAACTGAAAAATTTAGGTGTTCTAAAACTTTTGACCAGTAGTGTATACAGTCATGGCCAAAAATATTGGCACCCTTGCACTTTTTTCAAATAACTGACAATTTTCTCGAAAAATAAGTTGAAATTGACAAGTATGTGATCTCCTCAATTCTTTATTTCACTGTTAATATTACAGAACCTTTGATTTTGATTCAGAACTTATCCTTTTATCCTTTTAAATCAGAAAATAAAAAGAAATGGCATTGACAAAATTATTGACACCCGAAACTTAACATTTGGTAGCACAGCCTTTGGACAAAATAACTGCAGTCAAGCACTTCCTATAGCCATGAATGAGCTTCCTACACAGCTCTACTGGCAGTTTGGCCCATTCTTCTTGTGCAAACTGCTCCAGTTCTCCCAGATTTGAAGGGTGCGTTCTCCCAACTGCTGTTTTCAGATCTCCCCACAGGTGTTCAATGGGATTTAGATCTGGACTCTTGCTGGCCACTTCAGAACAGTCCAGCATTTTGTCTTGAACAATTCCTGGGTGCTTTTTGGAGTGTGCTTGGGTCATTGTCTTGCTGCAAGACTCATGACCATCGACGGAGACCCAGCTTTCTAATACTAGGTTGAACATTGTGCTCCAAATTGCCTTTGTAATCTCCTGAATTCATGATGCCATGCACACATTCAAGGTACCCAGTGCCAGAGGCAGCACAGCAACCTAAAAAACATCACTGAACTTCCTCCATGTTTGATTGTAGGGAAGGTGTTCTTTTCTTTGAAGGCTTCATTTTGTTTTCTGTAAACATAGAGATGATGTACTTTACCAAAAAGCTCTAATTTGGTCTCATCTGTCCACAGGACGTTCTCCCAGAAGGATTTTGGCTTGTTCATGTGTGGGTTGGAAAATTCCAGTTGGACTTTATGTTTCTCTCTCAGCAGTGGGGTCCTCCTTGGTCTCCTACCATATAACCCCCTTTCATTGAGTTTGTGACAAATGGTGTGAGTTGAAACTGTCGTACCTTGTATCTGAAGTTCAGCTTGAACCTGGTTGGAAGTTGATCGAGGTGCCTTCTCCACCATTCGAACAATCCTTCGCTGGAATCTTCGATCAAGTTTTCTCTTGCAGCTTTGTCCAGGGAGGTTGGCTACAGTGCCATGGGCCTTAAACTTCCTGATAACATTGCGTACGGTGGACACAGGGACATCAAGGTCTCTGGAGATGGACTTGTATCCTTGAGATTGTCCATGCTTGACTACAATCTTGTGTCTGACCTCCTCAGACAATTCTCTGGTTTTCTATATTTTCTCCATGCTCATTACACACAGTGACACAAAACAGCAGAATGACACCTTTCTTTATTCAAACTGGTTGAATGAGTGATTTTTATATTGCAGGCACCTGCAACTACCAATAGGTGAGTTCAATTTCAAAGTAAAGGAGAATCACCTGCTTGAAATCTAATTATTTCCAACAACTTCTAAAAAGGTCCAATAATATTGTCCAGGCCATTTTAGGATTTCTGTGTGGAATAAGCTAATATTTAGTAATACTTTCACCTTTTTTTGTTTTGTTCCACTGCAAACCAAAGATACCAAATATGTGGATACCAAAATATTTTTTAATTTCAACAATTTTCTGGAAGAAATGGTTCATTATTTGAAAAAAGTGCAAGGGTGCCTATATTTTTGGCCACGACTATTACATTTAAAGGAATTTAAGAGTATAACTCAGACTCCGATTGACTCAAGAGTTGCCTTTGTGATGGAAAGATATACATATCTCTAATTTGCAGTCCTGTGTAAATACTAATTTGGGGATAAGGTCTGTGAAAGCTTTGTTGTAGAAAGACAACAAGAAAGAGCAATCAGAGATTGCAAAGCCTCGCCAGGATGTATTTTCAGTGGTTTTTAAGGCTTTTGTGTTAAAACAAATATGGCAGCCAAACCACGTGACCGATGACGTCAGCATTTTTTTTTTTCACCACCAATTCATACCCACATGCCGCTCAACAAATTTCATCTTGATAGGATGAAGTTTTTGTGACGTGTTCCTCCCTGACCTCCTGGTCTCGGTATACCTCCGAACCCCGGGAGGAGCCACGGCAGAAAAATATGTTATTCCGTATCGAAATCAATATGGAAACCACACCAAGAGTTATCCACAAACAAAGAATATATTAAAAAGCACACAGGAATAACGATACAACAAGGATAGCAATCAACCATACAATCAATATCTTAAGATGGTACCATCCTCTCCAGTAACCTAACTCAAACTCACTGCGCTCCCAGTGAATGGAACAGAACACTCCTCAATGTCTCTATAACTCAGAGGGGATCCCGGCGAAGAAGCGATGAGGCGAAGAAGCGATGAGGCGCGAAAGGAGGGGTAGGCAAGGCGTGGACCGTCACGTGGTCCAAACCACAGCAAACTGGCGGTGGAAAGAGAAATCTCAAAGATGCGATCCAGACGTGCACATTCACCGTTCAATCCGCGAACCGCAGTGTAATCTTCACACGCCGCTTTAGTGCACACCCATCCCCGGCAGACCACCGGAGGGCGAGACCAGCTGACGCGGCAAAAAACCTTGTTCAGTGAACGACGCGCGAGGGTCAAAATGGCGGACGGCTCTTACTCGAGTCGAAGCCTCTAGGCGAGGATTCTCTGGAACCTCACACGCCTGTACCTGACTACGCAGGCTTTTCCAATACTCCAGTGATAACACCAATCGCACGAGATTCTTTTCACGGACTCAACGTTCACTCGCGACGTCCGCTCGACCACGCTCGCAACGGAGCTTCAAGACACGTCTTTTTCCCTGTCTCCTCACGCCTTCTTCTTCCTCTCTATCGTCGTCTTCCGGCTTACTGTCTCTTTTCCATGAGCGCTTTTAACCTTTTAACCACAATAACCATTTCCCTTAAACAACAATAACCATAATACTTAGAACCAACAATAATAATAATAACAACAATAATAAGTGCCGAATCCGTAACACTTTGTACTTGTCGAATTATGACGTCATAATGGAGGCACCTATGACATCATCATTAACATATGTGTCACGCTACCAGATGCGCTAAACATATACTGCGTATAAACGCCGTTGAAAGGCGGCGCCGCGTGTTTCACCGTTTTCGCTTCCGGATTGATCGTTTATCAGCAATAAACCGCCGGAAATATACCTTTATTGGACACAGTTTCGTCTTATATTTCACCCACCGACGGAAAAATATACGATCTTTCGTTCTATGACAGTGGCATTACCTGTTATGACCGTTGAAGCCTGAATTTTGCTTCGGACTCGACGGTCATTTTCCGCGATTCCGCGGCAACAGTCGCCTGGTGGCGCGCTAGTCGCTACACGTGTTTGTTTAGATAATGATTAATGATACTGATAATGAATAATACTGATACATGACTGATATAATGATTGAGACAGTCATCATAGTTTGTGCAATTGATAAGACCTGTGCATGCTGCTCAGTGCTGTGCATCCAGTGTGCATGATATTTTATTCATATACTAGACAAAGAATATCGTTTACTGAACAATGCTGTACTTGTATGTACTTTGTGAATTAGGCTCACAAGACAATGACTTGACCTTTGAATCACACTTCTGGCGGCCAACTTAATATCCCGTGGGGTTTTCAAGTGTAAGTAGTATGATGCCACATGCATTTATTGTCCTTCATGGATAAGTCAAGCCTTGTGTACATACTTCTTGTAAATGGTGCTTCACCAAACATGTGTGTGAAAATTCTATACATGTTGGCCTATTCGTCATTTTGCCTTGATATTTTGGCATGACAGCTTGGGCTAGCGTACAGATGGGGGGGGGGGCGAGGATTTACAGTATTTGTGCACAGTTGCAATGCAGATTATGCTTGAAGATTCAATGCAGATTATGCTTGAAGATTAAATGTGGATTATGATGCACATAATAAATACAGCAGTAGTAGAAGAAACATGAGCGTGTTTGTTTCCCATAAATTCCAATTAAAATCAGTGCTGGTCACAACTTATTTGCTAGGAAAAAGTGAAAAATACAGAATATTGGCAAGGTGCCAAAAAAAATTGGCACTCGGCCAATAACTCTTATGGTACTTTTATTTACTTTACTTGTCCAACATCATGCTTGAAAAAAAACCTTTAGAACCCTAGAAATTGATTCTGATTGTAAATTACTGGTTGGTATTTTTTGCGAAATTTTCTAGATTTCCTGGCATGAAAAGTTTAAAAACTTGACATTTTGGGTAACACATGAATATTTAAATTTTTGTTTTCATGCATTTGTAATTGCCCAATTTGACCAACCCTGCTATTTTATGGAGGTACAGGGTTGGTACTTTAATGCTGCAGGTAGAACTCTAAATCCATAATTTGAGCATCTGGTACAAGAATCTGGTAGCGTGACACATATGTTATTCCCCATGGGAGAGTTCTTTTCAATGAGCCATGTCTCCATTTAATTTTTCCTATGCAGCGCTTTCAGAGAAAAAAGGTGCAACGTTTTTTGGTTTGTCCAAGATGGCGGCCAAACCACGTGACCTATGACATCTTTTCTTTTTCTTTTTTTCCCCTCCAATTTATGCCTACATGACGCTCAATAAATTTTATCTTGATAGGATGAAGTTTTGTACTGGTCGAATTATGACGTCATAATGGAGGCACCTATGACATCATCATTAACATATTTTTCCCCCCATGGAGAGTTCTTTACAATGAGCCATGTCTCAATTTTTTCTATTCAGCGCTTTCGGAGATATAGAGGTGCAAAGTTTTTCGGTTTTTCCAAGATGGCGGCCAAACCACATGACTTATGACGTCATAATTATCATTAAAAAATTATACAGGTGCAGTTGCACCTATGGTGAAAATTTCCTGTCAATCGGACCAACGGTTGCAGAGAAAATTGTATTTATTCTGTGCGGACAGACAGACTCAAATGCAATTACCCTCTCCTCTGGCGAGGGTAATTATCTTCTGGTTCAAGTGACCAAGCTGAGAAGATACTGGCTTATCAGGGATCCCTCATCCCCTGATCTACCCCCTCCCGACTTTATCAGTAATTCCTCGAACCCCAATCTACACCTCCCTAATCCCTTATCGGAATCCCTCGTCCACCGATCTTCTCCCTCCTACCCCCTCCAACTGTGAGGACCCAATCAAATCTTCTCCCTTTGTCTTGAATTGCTATAAACTAGGGCATGCCCGTACGTGGGTGCAATGCCCGTACGTGGGTACGTGGGTACGTGGGTGCGAGTACGGTGACAATCCCCCCCCCCCCCTCTATTTACATGAAATGGTTTGGTCCATGAAATGGTTTGGTCCATTCGCAACGCCAAAGCGAACGGCGAACGGCTAAATCGCCATAGCTCGGTAACTACTTGTCCGATTAATTTAAAACCTTGAAAAGGCACATCCTCGGGTCCCCAGCAATATACCTGGCAAGTTTCAAGTATATCGGACCGGTAGTTGTCGAGAAACAGCGGTCGCATACAGACATACACACATACATACACACAGAGATTAATGGAATTATAGATAGACTAGGGCATGCCCGTACTATATATATGCCCGTACTATATACATATCTAAAATTATATCCCCCCCCTCTATTTACATGAAATGGTTTGGTCCATTCGCAACGCCAAAGCGAACGGCGAACGGCTTGCGAGTACAGTGACAATGCCCCCCCTCTATTTACATGAATGGTTTGGTCCATTCGCAACGACCACAGAACCCCCCCCTCTATTTACATGCAATGGTTTGGTCCAAAGCGAACGGCTTCCGGAGTTTGGTAAAGAAATCGCCATCGCGTGCACAAACGCGCAGGAAAGCGAATGAATCGCAAATTCGTTTTTATTAGTTGTAAAACATAGTTTAACGCCAACATAGTTTGCAAACGTGAAATAAATGAATACGCTCTCAAATGTGCCATCCGAGGCAGAGTGTGCCCGCCACGTTCGGCACACGCGATCGTTCGCTGCTCTCTGATTGGTTGAATCGTTTTTTGGACATAGCTCGGTAAGTAATTGTCCGATTAATATGAAACCTTGAAAAGGCACATCCTCGGGTCCCCAGCAATATACCTGGCAAGTTAAAAGTATATCGGACCCGTGGTTGTCGAGAAACAGCGGTCACAGACAAACAGACGTACAAACGTACAAACGTACAGACAGAGATTACTGGAATTATAGATAGATGAAGCAAAAACAGTGCAATCGAGGAAGAATACTCGTTTCGACCCGGGGTCCTCGTGCTGTGTGAGTTTGATATACAATGTATTTCTGTTGTAACCGAATGAGTATTTTCCCAGTGTTATTACATTTTTTACAAGTCATCAATACGTGGACATGGCTTTGTTTTTGTACACAAATTGTTCTACAACAGCCACAAACTTGGGGGAAAATGACCTAACTTCCTGGGGAGCTCATCCCTCAACTTGGGACAAATGACCTAACTTCCCAGGGTGCTCTTGCACAAACTTGGGGGAAATTACCTAACTTCCCAGACCGATCTGCCACAAACTTAGGGGAAATGACCTAACTTCCTGGGGAGCTCGTCCCTCAACTTGGGGCAAATGACCTAACTTCCCAGGGTGCTCTGCCACAAACTTGGGGGAAATGACCTAACTTCCTGGGGTGCTCATCCCTCAACTTGAGGCACATGACCTAACTTCCCGGGTTACTCTGCCCGGAACTTGGGGAAATAACCTAACTTTCTATGGCACTCGTCCCTTAACTTGGGTGAAAATGACCTAACTTCCCTGGTTGCTCTGCCCGAAACCTGAGTGAAATGACAACTTCCTGGGGAGCTCATCCCTCAACTTGGGGCAAATGACCCAACTTCCCGGGGTGCTCGTCCCTGAACTTGGGGAAAATGACATAATTTTCTAGGGAGCTTGTCCCTCAACTTGGGGCAAATGACCTAACCTTCTAGGGCGCTCGTCCCTGAACTTGGGGAAAATGACCTAACTTTCTAGGGAGCTTGACCCTCAACTTGGGGCAAATGACCTAATTTCCTGGGGTGCTCTGCCACAAACTTGAGGGAAATTACCTAACTTCCTGGGGCAATCGTCCCTCAACTTGGGGCAAATGACCTAACGTCCCAGGGGCTCGTCCCTGAACTTGGGGGAAAATGACCAATCTTCCCGAGTTGATCTGCCCGGAACTTGGGGAAATGACCTAACTTTCTTGGGCACTCATCCCTGAACTTGGGGGGTGGGGGGGAATGACCGAACTTTCTAGGGTGCTCGTCCCTGAACTTGGGGGGAAATGAACTAACTTTCTAAGGCACTCGTCCCTGAACTTGGGGGAAATGACCTAACTTTCTAGGGCGCTTGTCCCTGAACTTGGGGGGAAATGACCAATCTTCCCGGGTTGATCTGCCCGAAACTTGGGGAAATGACCTAACTTTCCAGGGCGCTCGTCCCTGAACTTGGGGGAAATGACCTAACTTTCTAGGGCGCTTGTCCCTGAACTTGGGGGGAAATGACCAATCTTCCCGGGTTGATCTGCCCGAAACTTGGGGAAATGACCTAACTTTCCAGGGCGCTCGTCCCTGAACTTGGGGGAAATGACCAATCTTCCCGGGTTGCTCTGCCCGGTACTTGGGGAAATGACCCAACTTCCCAAGGGCTCTGCCCGGAACTTGGGTGGGGCTCTGCCCGGAACTTGGGGGAATGACCTAACTTTCCAGGGCGCTCGTCCCTGAACTTGGGGGAAATGACCAATCTTCCCGGGTTGCTCTGCCCGGAATTTGGGGAAATGACCTAACTTCCCAAGGGCTCTGCCCGGAACTTGGGAGAGTGACCTAACTTTCCAGGGCACGCGTCCCTGAACTTGGGGGAAATGACCAATCTTCCTGGGTTGCTCTGCCCGGAACTTGAGGAAATGACCTAACTTTCTAGGGCACTCGTCCCTGAACTTGGGGGAAATTACCTAACTTCCCAAGGGCTCTGCCCGGAACTTGGGGAAATGACCTAACTTCCCAAGGGCTCTGCCCGGAACTTGGGCGAGTGACCTAACTTCCAGGGCACTCGTCCCTGAACTTGGGGGAAATGACCAATCTTCCCGGGTTGCTCTGCCCGGAATTTGGGGAAATGACCTAACTTCCCAAGGGCTCTGCCCGGAACTTGGGCGAGTGACCCAACTTTCCAGGGCACTCGTCCCAGAACTTGGGGGAATGACCTAATCAATACAAATTGAGATTTGATATTTGTTCTTTGTTCCCGCCTTCCGATGCTACGACCTTCTTGGTTCAATCTCAAATCTCAAATGGCATTACGATTTATCCCTCATATCCCATATCATCGTAAATCGTGTAAAACATTTACCATAGGCTCTACCATGAGCATGACAGTGACACACGACACGAATCACACGATAGACAATACATGTGGAGATTTCTCGAGAAGTTTTGGAGAATGTAGATCATAAGGATCATAAGTGTCATTCAGGTAAAGCATTCACACGTGGACTGAAAAGTTTCCATGAACATCCAATAACAATTTCCGCAGATGATGCTTTGGACAGACATCAGCAAACGCTCTCAATCGATGTTGTCCTTGTAATGTCGATCAATACAATAGAAAAGTGACAAGTACAGAGAGAGGCTTCACGATAAGATAGAGCTCAACTTGCCAGCAAAGTTAATGAGTGATAGAAAACTAGTAAATTAAATAAATCCGGCAATCGATACGATGATCATGAGGGGAATACAGTACAGGCGTGGGAGTGAAGTGGGAGAGAAGGGGGAGAGAAGGGGGAAATTGGAAGCAAGTTCAGGTAAATGGAGCATCATTAGACGAGGTAATACGAGCACAAGGCAATACCGTTCCTCCTTCCTCGTCAGAGAGCGCCGGCTCTATCTCCGTGTCGTTGAGATCGCTTAGATCGATGTCAAAAACCGCGGCCATCTCGGCCTCGCTGCTACGGCACTCGCTTCCTTCCTTTCGGCAGTTATTGATAGGACTTCCTAATCGCAAATGACGCGTGTACGACAAACATCAAACTAAAAATAAAAATACGTGATGCACGACTATCGAGCGACACGACACCCACGAGTAAATACAGACAACACGGGGAAAAAGAAATCGCACTCGCCAATTATACCATCATGGAGCTCATTCACGGCTCAATATTGGGAAGCGAGAAGCGAGGAGTGGACGAGTATGATTTCATTTTTACTTCACCAAATAAATTATTTTATAATCTACATATTTCTTACCCATGGTTTAAAATTACATTTCCTTCTGGACAAAACGAAGCTTAAGACAAACAAAATGCAGCGAATGTTTATTGACGTCACTTATCATATTATATGACGTTGTTCGGTAGAGTTCTTAAATATTTTCTGAAAGTGTCCACATGAGGTGCAGAAACTTCTGCTTCTGGAAGATTGTTCTTCATGCAAGGAAATCCGGAGGAACCAATGTCCGACACTTCGATTTAAAAACTTTTTGACCGTCTTCTTCCTCTTCCGATGCAGCACAAGGCTCATTGCAACAAAGGATTTTCCTATCACGCGAACCCGGGTTACACTCCCCCTAAAATAAATTAATGAATTATGTAAAATGGTCAAAAACACGCGGCAACCCGGGTCACCGCGTGGTGGACACGGAGGTGATTATATTTATAACTCCGTGGTGGTGGACATTTCATTTGACAGAGAGCGTGGCTGTGCCGCCAATGCAGTGCCCTCTATAGGTGAGTGCAGGAATTTGTTCAGGGTGCCGGTGATATCTCGCCTGCCATTAGTGAAGGACATCGTGGGATCTTTAACGTCCACTATTTAAACTAGTTGGTATTCATAGAATACTTACCCTGCACTGCTGCGCCTCAACTTGGTGCAGGCCAACTCTTCTGTTTTTGAACGTTTTTTTTCCTTTCTTTGATCCAATATGGCTGCCAGACCACGTGAGCGATGGCATCATAAATTTATATTCTCTAATATAATTGTTGCATAGATCACGCTCAATACATTTCAAACTGATCAGACTAATCGTTGTCCCTGCAAAATTATGACGTCATAATTATGGCACCAATGACGTCATCATTAACAGCACCTATTCCCCATGTGGAGTTCTTTACAATGAGCCACGTTTCAATTTTTTCCGGAGCGGTTTTGGAGATATAGAGGTGCAACGTTTTTCGTTTTTCCAAGATGGCACCTGTACCACATGACCAATGAGGTCATGGGGCCACAATGAGGCCACATGACCAATTGTAATGTAGTGCGGTGCTATGCGCACGTCTTGTCTTGCCAATAAAGGAAGCAACAATGTATGTAATCAAAAGCGTCTTTATTCCAAGGATCAAACTATAGCACTGCCGTGCTCGGGGCTATGAGCCCCGTGTATATCCCGAGGCCACGCCTACCCCTCGGGCGTGGCCGACATCCTCCTGGTGCGCGGAATGATGTCATCGCGCCAGCGTGCCATCGTGTCCGCCACACGCGCCCCCCCCAGAATTCCCGCGCACCTGAAGGGTCAGTTTGCGGGGCAAACGGATGACCCAGCCTAAGCGCCCTCTGGTGGCTGGCGGCGTCTGGGATGCCGGGATGCCACCGGCTGCCCCTGGGATGGGTGCGGGACCGGGGGGCGGCATGCCGGCGGGGTTGGGCGGTGCCGGGGGTCCGCCCGCCGGGGGGCGGCCCCGACGCGGGGGCTGAGCCACTGGCGGGGGGGTGGTCCACGTCGAGGTGGGCCGGTTTGAGGCGGTCCACGGACACGCGGTCAGGAGTACCGCCGATGTCCAGGGTGAAGTGCTTCGCCCCGGTCTCCAGCACGCGGAAGGGCCCGTCGTACGGGGGCCGCAGCGGTGTCCGGTGGGCGTCGTGTCGGACGAACACGTACTCCGCCGTGCGAAGCTCCGGGGCGATGTGCATTGGCGGGGGCCCGTGGTGCGCCGTCGGCACCGGGGCGAACCTTTGGGTGGTCTCCTGCAGCGCGGAGCGCTGCTGCGCCGCGGACCATGGTGCCGTGGAGTCGGGGAGGAACTCGCCCGGCACCCGCAGCGGTTGTCCGAAGACCAACTCCGCCGCGGATGCGCGCAGGTCGTCCTTGGGTGCCGTCCGGAGGCCCAGCAGGACCCAGGGGAGCCTGTCGACCCAGCCGCCGTCGCGGAGGGTGGCCCGGAGCACGGCCTTTAAGGAGCGGTGGAAACGCTCGCACAGGCCTTTGGCCTGGGGATGATAGGCCGTGGTACGGTGCAGCTGGACACCGAGCCCCCGCGCGACCGCCCCCCAGAGCTCTGAGGTGAACTGGGGGCCGCGGTCGGACGAGATGTCAGAGGGGGCGTCTGGTGACGCGGTGCCCCAAAAAGTCGATCTCGGCGACGCCGAACCGGCACTTGGCGGGGTTCACGATCAGGCCATGCTGGCCCAGGCGTTCGAAGAGCGTGCGGAGATGGCGGAGGTGCTCTTCACGGGACGCGCTTGCGACGAGGATGTCGTCCAGGTAGACATAGACGAAATCCAGGTCGCGAAAGACGCTGTCCATCAGACGTTGGAACGCCTGAGCCGCATTCTTCAAACCGAAGGGCATCCGAAGGAACTCAAAGAGGCCGAATGGCGTAATGACGGCCGTCTTCGGGATGTCCTCCGGCCTGACGGGGACCTGGTGGTAACGGTCGGGGGTGGTGGCATCGTTGAGGCGGTGGTAGTCCCCGCACGGCCGCTATCCCCTGCCAGGCTTCGGCATGATGTGTAGCGGTGACGCCCAAGCACTCTTGGAGCGCCGCACGATGCCCAGCCGCTCCAGCATAGCGAACTCCGCTCTCGCCACCGCGAGCTTCGTCGGTTCGAGGCGGCGGGCCCGGGCTTAGACCGGTGGCCCGACGGTGGGTATGTGATGTTCCACACCGTGCTTTACAGCCACCGCCGAGAAGGTGGGGCGCGTGAGGGCCGGAAAACTGGCGAGGAGGCGGGTGAACTCGTCCGCTGCCGGAAGTGTACAAACCAACCTCGCCGGGACCGAACCGCTCGGCAAGCCACTTGGCGAGCCGCTCGGTGAGCCGCTCAGTGAGCCGCTCAACGAGCTGCTCAGCGCACAAGCAAGCGAGCTGAACGTTTCGGCCTGGACGAGGCGTCTGTTCTTCACGTCTCCCAACAACCCGTTTGCACAGATGAAGTCCGCACCGAGCAATGCCATGGGCATGCTGGCGGTGACGAACGACCACTTGAAGCGTTGCCCTCCGAACCGCAGGGAGAGGCAGCACTTCCCGAACGTGCGTATGGGTGTTCCGTTGGCTGCAAGCAACGCGGGGCCCCGGCCCGCGGTTCGCTTGTCGGACGTAGAGGCAGGGATAACGCTCACCTGTGCACCTGTGTCGCATAGGAAGCGGCGCCCGGACAAGGTGTCCGTTATAAAAAGAAGGCTGCCGGAATGGCCGACGCTCAGGGCCGCTACCGAGTGCCGGCTTGGCAGTTTCCCGACTTGCCGAACGAGCACGGCGGGTGACAACTCCTCGCCTTGTGGCCAAACCCGGCGTGGAAATAGCACCAGGTTTGCGGCAAAGGCGGAGGCCGCGGTTTTCGCGGTGGTGGTGGGCAGGGCGTGGCGGCAGCCACGCGGTGTGCATCAGCCTCGGGAACCCCGAGGTGTGGTGCATCAGCATCAGCGTCAGCCCCGGGATCCGCGACGGCCGCACCGAAGCACGCCTGCGTGTCACACGCCGCGAAAAACTTGTCGGCCTCGACGGCCAGCACGCGGGGTTCCTTTATCTTGGAACCGGCCAATGCGAGGCGTACCTGGGCCGGTAGCTGGCGTAAAAAGAGCGCCCGGAATTTAAAAAATCCGGTGCTTTGTCCCACAGTAGCGACAGCATGTGGTCCATTCGGACCGATGGTCGTGTGTCGCCGAGGTCGGGAAGGTCCAGGAGACGGTCGGCCCGTTCGTCCTCTGTGAAGTCGAACGTGGCGATGAGGCGACGCTTGAGGGCCTCGTACCTGTGGTCGGCCGGTGGGTTCCGCAGGACGGACACGACTTGGGCGGCTGTGCCGGGCCCGAGGGCGGCGATGACGTGGAAATAGCGCGTCTCGTCCGCCGTTATGCCACAAAGCTGAAACTGGGCTTCGGCCTGCATGAACCATATCTCCGCCTGAGCTTCCCAAAACTCAGGGAGTTTCACCGCTACCGCGTTGCTGCTCGTCATGGCGAGTTCTGTAGGTCAGCGTCGGCTGAACTAGTCGGAGGTCACCAATGTAGTGCGGTGCTATGCGCACGTCTTGTCTTGCCAATAAAGGAAGCAACAACGTATGTTTAATCAAAAGCGTCTTTATTTCAAGGATCAAACAATAGCACTGCCGTGCTCGGGGCTGTGAGCCCCGTGTATATCCCGAGGCCACGCCTACCCCTCGGGCGTGGCCAACACCCTCCTGGTGCGCGGAATGATGTCATCGCACCAGCGAGCCATCGTGTCCGCCACAACGTCATAATTATGGCACCAATGACGTCATCATTAACAGCACCTATTCCCCATGTGGAGTTCTTTACAATGAGCCACGTTTCAATTTTTTCCGGAGCGGTTTTGGAGATATAGAGGTGCAACGTTTTTCGTTTTTCCAAGATGGCACCTGTACCACATAACCAATGAGGTCATGATTATCATTAAAATATTCTACAGGAGGAGGCGCTCCGATGGTGAAAATTTCGTGTCAATCGGACCAAGAATTGCAGAGAAAAAAAAATCATACTGGTCGAATCAAGTGTTGTAATTGTCGAATTATGATCTCATAATTAAGGTACCGATGACATCATCATTAACATATCTTATTCCCCAAGGGGAGTACATGACAATGAGCCATCTTTACATTTTACCCATGGAACAGTTTCGGAGATATAGAGGTGCAACTATTTTCGATTTTTCCAAGATGACGCGTGTACCACGTGACCTATGATGTCATAATTATTTTTAAAATTCCACAGGTGAAGCCGCTCATATTCTGAAAATTTCGTGTCCATCGGACTAACAGCTGCAGAGGAATTTATTTTTCATACTGATTAGATCAAGCGTTGTACTTGTCGAATTATGACGTCATAAAGGCACCGATGATATCATCATCAACATATCTTATTCCACAAGTGGAATACTTGACAATGAGTCATCCTTCAATTTTTTCCATTGAGCGGTTTGGGAGATATAGAGGTGAAACGTTTTTCCAAGATGGCGTCCATACCACGTGACCTATGACGTCATAATTATGAATAAAAAAATTCTACAGGCGGAAGCGCTTCCATGGTGAAATTTTGTGTCAATCGGACCAACGGTTGATGAGGAAATGAATTTTTAAAATGCAGAAACCTACGCCACCAAATGCCTAACCCTGCTTTTCGCTTCGCGAGCGCAGGGTAATAATGCAGGCAGTACGGGGTGCGCAGTCTGGCGTCCATCGAGGGACTGCACACACATTGATGGCTCGCCCGACCTGCAAGACACAGGGATGACAGTTTTCAGCTCGGTCAACATTTGAACCCAGGCTCAACTGCGAGGATAGACAGAACACCCATGGCGGATGCCCACTCACTTCTGAGCTGTCTAGCCTAGGTTTGAATCCCGACCCAAGCTGCAACTGACCAAGCTGCAATCCCGAACCAACTGAGCTATTTCAGCAGATATTTGACCACAGCAATCAACGAACTGAAAGACTTCCCCTTTCAGAAAACAGCATCAAAAGAAATATTGAATTTTGTGAATTACTCTCATTCTCCTTTTCTGACCTCCAAAAAAACCACGTTTGCTGAAACCAGGAATTGAACCAATGACTTCAGCAAAGGACCTTCAAATCTTCAGTCTGATGCTTTCCCAACTGAGCTATTTCAACCGATATTTAACCACACCAATGAACGAACTGAAAGACTTGCCATTTCAGAAAAAAACATCAAAAGAAACATTGAATGTTGTGAATTCCTCTCATTCTCCTTTGCTGACTTCCAAAAAGAGCACTTTTGCTGAAACCAGGAATGGAACGAGGATCCTTCAGATCTTCAGACTGACGCACTCCCAACTGAGCTATTTCAGCAGATACTTGACCACAGCAATGAACGAACTGAAAGGCTTGCCCTTTCAGAAAACAGCATCAAAAGAAACATTGAATTTTGTGAATTCCTCTCATTCTACCTTTCTGACTTCCAAAAAAAGCACATTTGCTGAAACCAGGAAATTGAACCAGGGACCTTCAGATTTTTAGTCTGATGCATTCCCAACTGAGCTATTTCAGCAGACAATTGACTACACCAATGAACGAACTGATGGACATGCACTTTCAGAAATCACCATCAAAAGAAACATTGAATTTGGGGAATTCCTCCCATTCTCATTTTCTGACCTCCAAAAAAAGCACGTTTGCTGAAACCATGAATTGAACCAATGACTTCAAGAAAGGACGTTCAAATCTTCAGGCTGATTCTCTCCCAAATGAGCTATTTCAACCGATATTTAACCACAGCAATGAACGAACTGAAAGGCTTGCCCTTTCAGAAAACAGCATCAAAAGAAACATTGAAATTTGTGAATTCTGCTCATTCTCCACTTCTGACTTCCAAAAAAGCACATTTGCTGACACCAGGAATTGAACCAAGGACCTTCAGATCTTCACTGTGACACTCTCACCAACTGAGCTATTTCAGCAGATGTTTGACCACAGCAATGAACGAATTGAAAGACTTGCCCTTTTAGAAAACACCATCAAAACAAACATTGAAATTTGTGAATTCCTCTCATTCTCCTTTTCTGACTTCCAAAAAAAGCACGTTTGCTGAAACCAGGAATCGAACCAGGGACCTTCAGATCTTCAGTCTGATGCTCTCCCAACTGAGCTATTTCAGCAGATATTTGACCACACCAATGAACGAACTGATGGACTTGCACTTTCAGAAAACACAATCAAAAGAAACATCGAATTTTGTGAATTACTCTCATTCTCCTTTACTGACTTCCAAAAAAAGCACGTTCGCTGCAACCAGGAATTGAACCAGTGACCTTCAGGTCTTCAGTGCGACGCTCTCCCAACTGAGCTATTTCAGGAGGTGTGTGACAACAGCAATGAACGAACTGAAAGACTTGCCCTTTCAGGAAATACCATCAAAAGAAACATTGAATTTTGTGAATTCCACTCATTCTCCTTTTCTGACTTCCAAAAAGAGCACTTTTGCTGAAACCAGGAATTGAACCAAGGACCTTCAGATCTTCAGTCTGACACTCTCCCAACTGAGCTATTTCAGCAGATGCTTTATTAAACCAATGAACGAACTGAAAGACTTGCCCTTACAGAAAACACCATCAAAAGAAACATCGAATTTTGTGAATTCCTCTCATTCTCCTTCATTGACTTCCAAAAAAAGCACGTTTGCTGAAACCAGGAATTGAACCAGTGACCTTCAGATCTTCAGTCTGACGCTCTCCCAACTGAGCTATTTCAGGAGGTGTGTGACCACAGCAATGAACAAACTGAAAGTCTTGCCCTTTCAGAAAACACCTTCAAAAGAAACATTGAAATTTGTGAATTCCTCTCATTCTCCTTCACTGACTTCCAAAAAAAGCACGTTTGCTGAAACCAGGAATTGAACCAGTGACCTTCAGATCTTCAGTCTGACGCTCTCCCAACTGAGCTATTTCAGGAGGTGTGTGGCCACATCAATGAACAAACTGAAAGTCTTGCCCTTTCAGAAAACACCTTCAAAAGAAACATTGAAATTTGTGAAGTCCTCTCATTCCCCTTTTCGGATTTCCAAAAAAAGAACATTTGCTGAAACCAGGAATTGAACTAGGGACCTTCAGATCTTCAGTCTGATGCTCTCCCAACTGAGCTATTTCAGCCAATGTTTGACCATAGCAATGAATGAACTGAAAGACTTGCCCTTTCAGAAAATACCATCAAAAGAAACATTGAATTTTGTGAATTCCACTCATTCTCCTTTTCTGACTTCCAAAAAAAGCAAATTTGCTGAAACCAGGAATTGAACCAAGGACCTTCAGATCTTCAGTCTGACGCTCTCCCAACTGAGCTATTTCAGCAGATATTTGACCATAGCAATGAACGAACTGAAAGACTTGCCCTTTCAGAAAATACCATCAAAAGAAACATTGAATTTTGTGAATTCCACTCATTCTCCTTTTCTGACTTCCAAAAAAAAGCATGTTTGCTGGAACTAGGAATTGAACCAAGGACCTTCAGATTTTCAGACTGACACACTCCCAACTGAGCTATTTCAGCAGATGCTTCACACCAGCAATGAACCAACTGAAAGACTTGCCCTTTCAGAAAACAGCATCAAAAGAAACATTGAAATTTGTGAATTCCTCTCATTCTCCTTTTCGGACTTCCAAAAAACGAACATTTGCTGAAACCAGGAATTGAACCAGGGACCTTCAGATCTTCAGTCTGATGCTCTCCCAACTGAGCTATTTCAGCAGGTGTTCGACAATAGCAATGAACGAACTGAAAGACCTGCACTTTTTGAAAACACCATCAAAAGAAACATTGAAATTTGTGAATTCTTCTCATTCTCCTTTACTGACTTCCAAAAAAAGCACGCTTGTTGAAACTAGGAATTGAACCAGGGACCTTCAGATCTTCAGTTGACCCTCTCCCAACTGAGCTATTTCAGCAGATATTTGACCACAACAATGAACTAAATGATAGACTTGCCCTTTCAGAAAACACCATCAAAGGAAACATTGAATTTTGTGAATTCCTCTCATTCTCCTTTTCTGATTTCCAAAACAGCACGTTTGCTGAAATCTGGAATTGAACCAAGGACCTTCAGATCTTCAGACTGACACATGCCCAACTGAGCTATTTCAGCAGATGTTTGACCACAACAATGAACTAACTGATAGACTTGCCCTTTCAGAAAACACCATCAAAGGAAACATTGAATTTTGGGAATTCCTCTCATTCTCCTTTTCTGACTTCCAAAAAAAGCACATTTGCTGAAACCAGGATTTGAACCAAGGACCTTCAGATCTTCAGTCTGACGCTCTCCCAACTGAGCTATTTCAGCAGATGTTTGACCACAGCAATGAACGAACTGATAGACTTACCCCTTCAGAAAATACCATCAAAAGAAACATTGAATTTTGTGAAATCCGCTCATTCTCCTTTTCTGACTTCCAAAGAAAGCACCTTTGCTGAAACCAGGAATTGAAACAAAGACCTTCAGATCTTCCGTCTGACATTCTCCCAACTGAGCTATTTTAGCAGATGTTTTATCAAAGCAATGAACGAACTGAAAGACTTGCCCTTACAGAAAACACCATCAAAAGAAACATCGAATTTTGTGAATTCCTCTCATTCTCCTTTACTGACTTCAAGAAAAAGAACGTTTGCTGAAACCAGGAATTGAACCAAGGGCTTTAAGATCTTCAGACTGACACATGCCCAACAGAGCTATTTCAGCAGATATTTGACCACACCAATGAACGAACTGATGGACTTGCACTTTCAGAAAACACCATCAAAAGAAATATTGAATTTTGTGAATTCCTCTCATTCTCCTTTATTGACTTCCAAAAAAGCACGTTTGCTGAAACCAGGTTATGGAACCAGTGACCTTCAGATCTTCAGTCTGACGCTCTCCCAACTGAGCTATTTCAGGAGGTGTGTGACCACAGCAATGAACAAACTGAAAGTCTTGCCCTTTCAGAAAACACCTTCAAAAGAAACAGTGAATTTTGTGAATTCCACCCATTCTCCTTTTCTGACTTCCAAAGAAAGCACCTTTGCTGAAACCAGGAATTACAACCAGGAACCTTCAGATCTTCAGTCTGATGCTCTCCCAACTGAGCTATTTCAGCAGGTGTTTGACAATAGCAATGAACGAACTGAAAGACCTGCACTTTTTGAAAACACCATCAAAAGAAACATTGAAATTTGTGAATTCCTCTCATTCTCCTTTTCTGATTTCCAAAACAGCACGTTTGCTGAAATATGGAATTGAACCAAGGACCTTCAGATCTTCAGACTGACACATGCCTAACTGAGCTATTTCAGCAGATGTTTGACCCCAGCAATGAACGAACTGAAAGACTTGCCCTTTCAGAATATACCATCAAAAGAAACATTGAAATTTGTGAATTCTTCTCATTCTCCTTTACTGACTTCCAAAAAAAGCATGCTTGTTGAAACTAGGAATTGAACCAGGGATCTATCAGATCTTCAGTTGACCCTCTCCCAACTGAGCTATTTCAGCAGATGTTTGACCACAACAATGAACTAACTGATAGACTTGCCCTTTCAGAAAACACCATCAAAGGAAACATTGAATTTTGTGAATTCCTATCATTCTCCTTTTCTGATTTCCAAAACAGCACGTTTGCTGAAATATGGAATTGAACAAAGGACCTTCAGATCTTCAGACTGATACATGACATGCCCAACTGAGCTATTTCAGCAGATGTTTGACCCCAGCAATGAACGAACTGAAAGACTTGCCCTTTCAGAAAATACCATCAAAGGAAACATTGAATTTTGGGAATTCCTCTCATTCTCCTTTTCTGACTTCCAAAAAAAGCACATTTGCTGAAACCAGGAATTGAACCAAGGACCTTCAGATTTTCAGTCTGATGCTCTCCCAACTGAGCTATTTCAGCAGGTCTGCGTCAACGGCAATGAATGAACTGAAAGACCTGCACTTTTTGAAAACACCATCAAAAGAAACATTGAAATTTGTGAATTCCTCTCATTCTCCTTTTCTGACTTCTATAAAAAGCATGCTTGTATGAAACTAGGTATTGAACCAGGGACCTTCAGATCTTCAGACTGACACACTCCCAACTGAGATATTTCAGCAGATGCTTGACCCCAGCAATGAACCAACTGAAAGACTTGCCCTTTCAGAAAACAGCATCAAAAGAAACATTGAAATTTGTGAATTCCTCTCATTCTCCTTTTCTGACTTCCAAAAAAAGAACGTTTGCTGAAACCAGGAATTGAACCAAGGACGTTCAGATCTTCAGTCTGATGCTCTCCCAACTGAGCTATTTCAGCAGATGCTTTATTGCACCAATGAACGAACTGAAAGACTTGCCCTTACAGAAAACACCATCAAAAGAAACATCGAATTTTGTGAATTCCTCTCATTCTCCTTTACTGACTTCAAGAAAAAGAACGTTTGCTGAAACCAGGAATTGAACCAAGGACCTTCAGATCTTCAGTCTGACGCTCTCCCAACTGAGCTATTTCAGCAGATATTTAACCACACCAATGAACGAACTGATGGACTTGCACTTTCAGAAAACACCATCAAAAGAAACATCGAATTTTGTGAATTCCTCTCATTCTCCTTCACTGACTTCCAAAAAAAGCACGTTTGCTGAAACCAGGAATTGAAACAGTGACCTTCAGATCTTCAGTCTGACGCTCTCCCAACTGAGCTATTTCAGGACGTGTGTGGACACAGCAATGAACAAACTGAAAGTCTTGCCCTTGCAGAAAACACCTTCAAAAGAAACATTGAAATTTGTGAATTCCTCTCATTCTCCTTCACTGACTTCCAAAAAAAGCACGTTTGCTGAAACCAGGAATTGAACCAGTGACCTTCAGATCTTCAGTCTGACGCTCTCCCAACTGAGCTATTTCAGGAGGTGTGTGGCCACAGCAATGAACAAACTGAAAGTCTTGCCCTTTCAGAAAACACCTTCAAAAGAAACATTGAAATTTGTGAATTCCTCTCATTCCCCTTTTCGGACTTCCAAAAAAAGAACATTTGCTGAAACCAGGAATTGAACCAGGGACCTTCAGATCATCAGTCTGATGCTCTCCCAACTGAGCGATTTCAGCCAATGTTTGACCATAGCAATGAACGAACTGAAAGACTTGCCCTTTCAGGAAATACCATCAAAAGAAACATTGAATTTTGTGAATTCCACTCATTCTCCTTTTCTGACTTCCAAAAAGAGCACTTTTGCTGAAACCAGAAATTGAACCAAGGACCTTCAGATCTTCAGTCTGACACTCTCCCAACTGAACTATTTCAGCAGATGTTTTATTAAACCAATGAACGAACTGAAAGACTTGCCCTTACAGAAAACACCATCAAAAGAAACATCGAATTTTGTGAATTCCTCTCATTCTCCTTCATTGACTTCCAAAAAAAGCACGTTTGCTGAAACCAGGAATTGAACCAGTGACCTTCAGATCTTCAGTCTGACGCTCTCCCAACTGAGCGATTTCAGCCAATGTTTGACCATAGCAATGAACGAACTGAAAGACTTGCCCTTTCAGAAAACACCTTCAAAAGAAACATTGAAATTTGTAAATTCCTCTCATTCTCCTTCACTGACTTCCAAAAAAAGCACGTTTTGCTGAAACCAGGAATTGAACCAGTGACCTTCAGATCTTCAGTCTGACGCTCTCCCAACTGAGCTATTTCAGGAGGTGTGTGGCCACATCAATGAACAAACTGAAAGTCTTGCCCTTTCAGAAAACACCTTCAAAAGAAACATTGAAATTTGTGAAGTCCTCTCATTCCCCTTTTCGGACTTCCAAAAAAAGAACATTTGCTGAAACCAGGAATTGAACTAGGGACCTTCAGATCTTCAGTCTGATGCTCTCCCAACTGAGCTATTTCAGCCAATGTTTGACCACAGCAATGAATGAACTGAAAGACTTGCCCTTTCAGAAAATACCATCAAAAGAAACATTGAATTTTGTGAATTCTACTCATTCTCCTTTGCTGACTTCCAAAAAAAGCAAATTTGCTGAAACCAGGAATTGAACCAAGGACCTTCAGATCTTCAGTCTGACGCTCTCCCAACTGAGCTATTTCAGCAGATATTTGACCATAGCAATGAACGAACTGAAAGACTTGCCCTTTCAGAAAATACCATCAAAAGAAACATTGAATTTTGTGAATTCCACTCATTCTCCTTTTCTGACTTCCAAAAAAAAAGCATGTTTGCTGGAACTAGGAATTGAACCAAGGACCTTCAGATCTTCAGACTGACACACTCCCAACTGAGCTATTTCAGCAGATGCTTGACACCAGCAATGAACCAACTGAAAGACCTGCACTTTCAGAAAACAGCATCAAAAGAAACATTGAAATTTGTGAATTCCTCTCATTCTCCTTTTTTGACTTCCAAAAAAAGCAGATTTGCTGAAACCAGGAACTGAACCAAAGACCTTCAGATCTTCAGTCTGACGCTCTCCCAACTGAGCTATTTCAGCAGATATTTGACCACATCAATGAACGAACTGACAGACTTGCCCTTTCTGAAAACACCATCAAAGGAAACATTGAATGTTGTGAAAACCTCTCATTCTCCTTTTCTGACTTCCAAAAAAAGCACATTTGCTGAAACCAGGAATTGAACCAAAGACCTTCAGATCTTCAATCTGATGTTCTACCAAATGAGCTATTTTAACAGATATTTTATCAATGCAATGAACGAACTGAAAGACTTGCCTTTACAGAAAACACCATCAAAAGCAACATCGAATTTTGTGAATTCCTCTCATTCTCCTTTACTGACTTCCAAAAAAGCACGTTTGCTGAAACCAGGAATTGAACCAGTGACGTTCAGATCTTCAGTCTGATGCTCTCCCAACTGAGCTATTTCAGGAGGTGTGTGACCACAGCAATGAACAAACTGAAAGACCTGCACTTTTTGAAAACACCATCAAAAGAAACATTGAAATTTGTGAATTCCTCTCATTCTCCTTTACTAACTTCCAAAAAAAGCACGCTTGTTGAAACTAGGAATTGAACCAGGGACCTTCAGATCTTCAGTTGACCCTCTCCCAACTGAGCTATTTCAGCAGATGTTTGACCACAACAATGAACTAACTGATAGACTTGCCCTTTCAGAAAACACCATCAAAGGAAACATTGAATTTTGTGAATTCCTCTCATTCTCCTTCTCTGATTTCCAAAACAGCACGTTTGCTGAAATCTGGAATTGAACCAAGGACCTTCAGATCTTCAGACTGACACATGTCCAACTGAGCTATTTCAGCAGATGTTTGACCACAACAATGAACTAACTGATAGACTTGCCCTTTCAGAAAACACCATCAAAGGAAACATTGAATTTTGGGAATTCCTCTCATTCTCCTTTTCTGACTTCCAAAAAAAGCACATTTGCTGAAACCAGGATTTGAACCAAGGACCTTCAGATCTTCAGTCTGACGCTCTCCCAACTGAGCTATTTCAGCAGATGTTTGACCACAGCAATGAACGAACTGATAGACTTACCCCTTCAGAAAATACCATCAAAAGAAACATTGAATTTTGTGAAATCCGCTCATTCTCCTTTTCTGACTTCCAAAGAAAGCACCTTTGCTGAAACGAGGAATTGAAACAAAGACCTTCAGATCTTCAGTCTGACGCTCTCCCAACTGAGCTATTTCAGGAGGTGTGTGACCACAGCAATGAACAAACTGAAAGTCTTGCCCTTTCAGAAAACACCTTCAAAAGAAACATTGAAATTTGTGAATTCCTCTCATTCTCCTTTTCGGACTTCCAAAAAACGAACATTTGCTGAAACCAGGAATTGAACCAGGGACCTTCACCTCTTCAGTTGACCCTCTCCCAACTGAGCTATTTCAGCAGGTGTTCGACAATAGCAATGAACGAACTGAAAGACCTGCACTTTTTGAAAACACCATCAAAAGAAACATTGAAATTTGTGAATTCTTCTCATTCACCTTTACTGACTTCCAAAAAAAGCATGCTTGTTGAAACTAGGAATTGAACCAGGGACCTTCACCTCTTCAGTTGACCCTCTCCCAACTGAGCTATTTCAGCAGATGTTTGACCCCAGCAATGAACGAACTGAAAGACTTGCCCTTTCAGAAAATACCATCAAAGGAAACATTGAATTTTGGGAATTCCTCTCATTCTCCTTTTCTGACTTCCAAAAAAAGCACATTTGCTGAAACCAGGAATTGAACCAAGGACCTTCAGATCTTCAGTCTGACGCTCTCCCAACTGAGCTATTTCAGCAGATATTTGACCACACCAATGAACGAACTGATAGACTTGCCCCTTCAGAAAATACCATCAAAAGAAACATTGAATTTTGTGAAATCCACTCATTCTCCTTTTCTGACTTCCAAAGAAAGCACATTTGCTGAAACCAGGAATTGAACCAAGGACCTTCAGATCTTCAGTCTGACACTCTCCCAACTGAGCTATTTTAGCAGATGTTTTATCAAAGCAATGAACGAATTGAAAGACTTGCCCTTACAGAAAACACCATCAAAAGAAACATCGAATTTTGTGAATTCCTCTCATTCTCCTTTACTGACTTCAAGAAAAAGAACATTTGCTGAAACCAGGAATTGAACCAAGGGCTTTAAGATCTTCAGTCTGACGCTCTCCCAACAGAGCTATTTCAGCAGATGCTTTATCAAACCAATGAACGAACTGAAAGACTTGCCCTTACAGAAAACACCATCAAAAGAAACATCGAATTTTGTGAATTCCTCTCATTCTCCTTCACTGACTTCCAAAAAAAGCACGTTTGCTGAAACCAGGAATTGAACCAGTGATCTTCAGATCTTCAGTCTGACACTCTCCCAACTGAGCTATTTCAGGAGGTGTGTGACCACAGCAATGAACAAACTGAAAGTCTTGCCCTTTCAGAAAACACCTTCAAAAGAAACATTGAAATTTGTGAATTCCTCTCATTCTCCTTCACTGACTTCCAAAAAAAGCACGTTTGCTGAAACCAGGAATTGAACGAGTGACCTTCAGATCTTCAGTCTGACGCTCTCCCAACTGAGCTATTTCAGGAGGTGTGTGGCCACAGCAATGAACAAACTGAAAGTCTTGCCCTTTCAGAAAACACCTTCAAAAGAAACATTGAAATTTGTGAATTCCTCTCATTCCCCTTTTCGGACTTCCAAAAAAAGAACATTTGCTGAAACCAGTAATTGAACCAGGGACCTTCAGATCTTCAGTCTGATGCTCTCCCAACTGAGCTATTTCAGCCAATATTTGACCATAGCAATGAACGAACTGAAAGACTTGCCCTTTCAGGAAATACCATCAAAAGAAACATTGAATTTTGTGAATTCCACTCATTCTCCTTTCTGACTTCCAAAAAAAGCACATTTGTTGAAACCAGGAATTGAACCAGTGACCTTCAGATCTTCAGTCTGACGCTCTCCCAACTGAGCTATTTCAGGAGGTGTGTGGCCACATCAATGAACAAACTGAAAGTCTTGCCCTTTCAGAAAACACCTTCAAAAGAAACATTGAAATTTGTGAAGTCCTCTCATTCCCCTTTTCGGACTTCCAAAAAAAGAACATTTGCTGAAACCAGGAATTGAACTAGGGACCTTCAGATCTTCAGTCTGATGCTCTCCCAACTGAGCTATTTCAGCCAATGTTTGACCATAGCAATGAATGAACTGAAAGACTTGAAATACCATCAAAAGAAACATTGAATTTTGTGAATTCCACTCATTCTCCTTTTCTGACTTCCAAAAAAAGCACATTTGCTGAAACCAGGAATTGAACCAAGGACCTTCAGATCTTCAGTCTGATGCTCTCCCAACTGAGCAATTTCAGCAGATGTTTGACCACATCAATGAACGAACTGACAGACTTGCCCTTTCTGAAAACACCATCAAAGGAAACATTGAATGTTGTGAAAACCTCTCATTCTCCTTTTCTGACTTCCAAAATAAGCACATTTGCTGAAACCAGGAATTGAACCAAAGACCTTCAGATCTTCAATCTGATGTTCTACCAAATGAGCTATTTTAACAGATATTTTATCAAAGCAATGAACGAACTGAAAGACTTGCCCTTACAGAAAACACCATCAAAAGAAACATCGAATTTTGTGAATTCCTCTCATTCTCCTTTACTGACTTCCAAAAAAGCACGTTTGCTGAAACCAGGAATTGAACCAGTGATGTTCAGATCTTCAGTCTGACGCTCTCCCAACTGAGCTATTTCAGCAGGTGTTTGACAATAGCAATGAACGAACTGAAAGACCTGCACTTTTTGAAAACACCATCAAAAGAAACATTGAAATTTGTGAATTCTTCTCATTCTCCTTTACTGACTTCCAAAAAAAGCACGCTTGTTGAAACTAGGAATTGAACCAGGGACGTTCAGATCTTCAGTTGACCCTCTCCCAACTGAGCTATTTCAGCAGATGTTTGACCACAACAATGAACTAACTGATAGACCTGCCCTTTCAGAAAACACCATCAAAGGAAACATTGAATTTTGTGAATTCCTCTCATTCTCCTTTTCTGATTTCCAAAACAGCACGTTTGCTGAAATCTGGAATTGAACCAAGGACCTTCAGACTGACACATGCCCAACTGAGCTATTTCAGCAGATGTTTGACCCCAGCAATGAACGAACTGAAAGACTTGCCCTTTCAGAAAATACCATCAAAGGAAACATTGAATTTTGGGAATTCCTCTCATTCTCCTTTTCTGACTTCCAAAAAAAGCATATTTGCTGACACCAGGAATTGAACCAAGGACCTTCAGATCTTCAGTCTGACGCTCTCCCAACTGAGCTATTTCAGCAGATATTTCACCACAGCAATGAACGAACTGATAGACTTGCCCCTTCAGAAAATACCATCAAAAGAAACACTGAATTTTGTGAAATCTGCTCATTCTCCTTTTTCTGACTTCCAAAGAAAGCACCTTTGCTGAAACCAGGAATTGAACCAAAGACCTTCAGATCTTCAGTCTGACACTCTCCCAACTGAGCTATTTTAGGAGATGTTTTATCAAAGCAATGAACGAACTGAAAGACTTGCCCTTACAGAAAACACCATCAAAAGAAACATCGAATTTTGTGAATTCCTCTCATTCTCCTTTACTGACTTCAAGAAAAAGAACGTTTGCTGAAACCAGGAATTGAACCAAGGGCTTTAAGATCTTCAGTCTGACGCTCTCCCAACAGAGCTATTTCAGCAGATATTTGACCACACCAATGAACGAACTGATGGACTTGCACTTTCAGAAAACACCATCAAAAGAAATATTGAATTTTGTGAAATCCTCTCATTCTCCTTTATTGACTTCCAAAAAAGCACGTTTGCTGAAACCAGGTTATTGAACCAGTGACCTTCAGATCTTCAGTCTGACACTCTCCCAACTGAGCTATTTCAGGAGGTGTGTGACCACAGCAATGAACAAACTGAAAGACTTGCCCTTTCAGAAAACACCTTCAAAAGAAACATTGAAATTTGTGAATTCCTCTCATTCTCCTTCACTGACTTCCAAAAAAAGCACGTTTGCTGAAACCAGGAATTGAACCAGTGACCTTCAGATCTTCAGTCTGACGCTCTCCCAACTGAGCTATTTCAGGAGGTGTGTGATCACAGCAATGCACAAACTGAAAGCCTTGCCCTTTCAGAAAACACCTTCAAAAGAAACATTGAAATTTGTGAATTCTACTCATTCTCCTTTTCTGACTTCCAAAAAAAGCACATTTGCTGAAACCAGGAATTCAACAAGGAACCTTCAGATCTTCAGTCTGATGCTCTCCCAACTGAGCGATTTCAGCAGGTGTTCGACAATAGCAATGTACGAACTGAAAGACCTGCACTTTTTGAAAACCCCATCAAAAGAAACATTGAAATTTGTGAATTCCTCTCATTCTCCTTTTCTGACTTCCAAAAAAAGAACATCTGCTGAAATCAGGAATTGAACCAAGGACCTTCAGATCTTCAGTCTGACACTCTCCCAACTGAGCTATTTCAGCAGATGCTTTATCAAATCAATGAACGAACTGAAAGACTTGCCCTTACAGAAAACACCATCAAAAGAAACATCGAATTTTGTGAATTCCTCTCATTCTCCTTCACTGACTTCCAAAAAAAGCACGTTTGCTGAAACCAGGAATTGAACCAGTGACCTTCAGATCTTCAACCTGACGCTCTCCCAACTGAGCTATTTCAGGAGGTGTGTGACCACAGCAATGAACAAACTGAAAGTCTTGCCCTTTCAGAAAACACCTTCAAAAGAAACATTGAAATTTGTGAATTCCTCTCATTCTCCTTCACTGACTTCCAAAAAAAGCACGTTTGCTGAAACCAGGAATTGAACGAGTGACCTTCAGATCTTCAGTCTGATGCTCTCCCAACTGAGCTATTTCAGCCAATGTTTGACCATAGCAATGAACGAACTGAAAGACTTGCCCTTTCAGGAAATACCATCAAAAGAAACATTGAATTTTGTGAATTCCACTCATTCTCCTTTTCTGACTTCCAAAAAAAGCACATTTGTTGAAACCAGGAATTGAACCAAGGATCTTCAGATCTTCAGTCTGACGCTCTCCCAACTGAGCTATTTCAGCAGATATTTGACCACAGCAATGAACAAACTGATAGACTTGCCCTTTCAGAAAATACCATCAAAAGAAACATTGAATTTTATGAAATCCTCTCATTCTCCTTTTCTGACTTCCAAAAAATAAGCACGTTTGCTGGAACTAGGAATTGAACCAAGGACCTTCAGATCTTCAGACTGACACACTCCCAACTGAGCTATATCAGCAGATGCTTGACACCAGCAATGAACCAACTGAAAGACTTGCCCTTTCAGAAAACAGCATCAAAAGAAACATTGAAATTTGTGAATTCCTCTCATTCTCCTTTGCTGACTTCCAAAAAAAGCAGATTTGCTGAAACCAGGAATTGAACCAAAGACCTGCAGATCTTCAGTCTGACAGTCTCCCAACTGAGCTATTTCAGCAGATATTTGACTGCATTAATGAACGAACTGACAGACTTGCCCTTTCTGAAAACACCATCAAAGGAAACATTGAATGTTGTGAAATCCTCTCATTCTCCTTTTCTGACTTCCAAAAAAAGCACATTTGCTGAAACCAGGAATTCAACAAGGAACCTTCAGATCTTCAGTCTGATGCTCTCCAAACTGAGCGATTTCAGCAGGTGTTCGACAATAGCAATGAACGAACTGAAAGACCTGCACTTTTTGAAAACCCCATCAAAAGAAACATTGAAATTTGTGAATTCCTCTCATTCTCCTTTTCTGACTTCCAAAAAAAGAACGTTTGCTGAAACCAGGAATTGAACCAAGGACCTTCAGATCTTCAGTCTGACACTCTCCCAACTGAGCTATTTCAGCAGATGCTTTATCAAATCAATGAACGAACTGAAAGACTTGCCCTTACAGAAAACACCATCAAAAGAAACATCGAATTTTGTGAATTCCTCTCATTCTCCTTCACTGACTTCCAAAAAAGCATGTTTGCTGAAACCAGGAATTGAACGAGTGACCTTCAGATCTTCAGTCTGATGCTCTCCCAACTGAGCTATTTCAGCCAATGTTTGACCATAGCAATGAACGAACTGAAAGACTTGCCCTTTCAGGAAATACCATCAAAAGAAACATTGAATTTTGTGAATTCCACTCATTCTCCTTTTCTGACTTCCAAAAAAAGCACATTTGTTGAAACCAGGAATTGAACCAAGGACCTTCAGATCTTCAGTCTGACGCTCTCCCAACTGAGCTATTTCAGCAGATATTTGACCACAGCAATGAACAAACTGATAGACTTGCCCTTTCAGAAAATACCATCAAAAGAAACATTGAATTTTGTGAATTCCTCTCATTCTCCTTCACTGACTTCCAAAAAAAGCACGTTTGCTGAAACCAGGAATTGAACGAGTGACCTTCAGATCTTCAGTCTGACGCTCTCCCAACTGAGCTATTTCAGGAGGTGTGTGGCCACAGCAATGAACAAACTGAAAGTCTTGCCCTTTCAGAAAACACCTTCAAAAGAAACATTGAAATTTGTGAAGTCCTCTCATTCCCCTTTTCGGACTTCCAAAAAAAGAACATTTGCTGAAACCAGGAATTGAACTAGGGACCTTCAGATCTTCAGTCTGATGCTCTCCCAACTGAGCTATTTCAGCCAATGTTTGACCATAGCAATGAATGAACTGAAAGACTTGAAATACCATCAAAAGAAACATTGAATTTTGTGAATTCCCCTCATTCTCCTTTTCTGACTTCCAAAAAAGCACATTTGCTGAAACCAGGAATTGAACCAAGGACCTTCAGATCTTCAGTCTGATGCTCTCCCAACTGAGCAATTTCAGCAGATGTTTGACCACATCAATGAACGAACTGACAGACTTGCCCTTTCTGAAAACACCATCAAAGGAAACATTGAATGTTGTGAAAACCTCTCATTCTCCTTTTCTGACTTCCAAAATAAGCACATTTGCTGAAACCAGGAATTGAACCAAAGACCTTCAGATCTTCAATCTGATGTTCTACCAAATGAGCTATTTTAACAGATATTTTATCAAAGCAATGAACGAACTGAAAGACTTGCCCTTACAGAAAACACCATCAAAAGAAACATCGAATTTTGTGAATTCCTCTCATTCTCCTTTACTGACTTCCAAAAAAGCACGTTTGCTGAAACCAGGAATTGAACCAGTGATGTTCAGATCTTCAGTCTGACGCTCTCCCAACTGAGCTATTTCAGCAGGTGTTTGACAATAGCAATGAACGAACTGAAAGACCTGCACTTTTTGAAAACACCATCAAAAGAAACATTGAAATTTGTGAATTCTTCTCATTCTCCTTTACTGACTTCCAAAAAAAGCACGCTTGTTGAAACTAGGAATTGAACCAGGGACGTTCAGATCTTCAGTTGACCCTCTCCCAACTGAGCTATTTCAGCAGATGTTTGACCACAACAATGAACTAACTGATAGACCTGCCCTTTCAGAAAACACCATCAAAGGAAACATTGAATTTTGTGAATTCCTCTCATTCTCCTTTTCTGATTTCCAAAACAGCACGTTTGCTGAAATCTGGAATTGAACCAAGGACCTTCAGACTGACACATGCCCAACTGAGCTATTTCAGCAGATGTTTGACCCCAGCAATGAACGAACTGAAAGACTTGCCCTTTCAGAAAATACCATCAAAGGAAACATTGAATTTTGGGAATTCCTCTCATTCTCCTTTTCTGACTTCCAAAAAAAGCACATTTGCTGACACCAGGAATTGAACCAAGGACCTTCAGATCTTCAGTCTGACGCTCTCCCAACTGAGCTATTTCAGCAGATATTTGACCACAGCAATGAACGAACTGATAGACTTGCCCCTTCAGAAAATACCATCAAAAGAAACACTGAATTTTGTGAAATCTGCTCATTCTCCTTTTTCTGACTTCCAAAGAAAGCACCTTTGCTGAAACCAGGAATTGAACCAAAGACCTTCAGATCTTCAGTCTGACACTCTCCCAACTGAGCTATTTTAGGAGATGTTTTATCAAAGCAATGAACGAACTGAAAGACTTGCCCTTACAGAAAACACCATCAAAAGAAACATCGAATTTTGTGAATTCCTCTCATTCTCCTTTACTGACTTCAAGAAAAAGAACGTTTGCTGAAACCAGGAATTGAACCAAGGGCTTTAAGATCTTCAGTCTGACGCTCTCCCAACAGAGCTATTTCAGCAGATATTTAACCACACCAATGAACGAACTGATGGACTTGCACTTTCAGAAAACACCATCAAAAGAAATATTGAATTTTGTGAAATCCTCTCATTCTCCTTTATTGACTTCCAAAAAAGCACGTTTGCTGAAACCAGGTTATTGAACCAGTGACCTTCAGATCTTCAGTCTGACACTCTCCCAACTGAGCTATTTCAGGAGGTGTGTGACCACAGCAATGAACAAACTGAAAGACTTGCCCTTTCAGAAAACACCTTCAAAAGAAACATTGAAATTTGTGAATTCCTCTCATTCTCCTTCACTGACTTCCAAAAAAAGCACGTTTGCTGAAACCAGGAATTGAACCAGTGACCTTCAGATCTTCAGTCTGACGCTCTCCCAACTGAGCTATTTCAGGAGGTGTGTGATCACAGCAATGCACAAACTGAAAGCCTTGCCCTTTCAGAAAACACCTTCAAAAGAAACATTGAAATTTGTGAATTCTACTCATTCTCCTTTTCTGACTTCCAAAAAAAGCACATTTGCTGAAACCAGGAATTCAACAAGGAACCTTCAGATCTTCAGTCTGATGCTCTCCCAACTGAGCGATTTCAGCAGGTGTTCGACAATAGCAATGAACGAACTGAAAGACCTGCACTTTTTGAAAACCCCATCAAAAGAAACATTGAAATTTGTGAATTCCTCTCATTCTCCTTTTCTGACTTCCAAAAAAAGAACATCTGCTGAAATCAGGAATTGAACCAAGGACCTTCAGATCTTCAGTCTGACACTCTCCCAACTGAGCTATTTCAGCAGATGCTTTATCAAATCAATGAACGAACTGAAAGACTTGCCCTTACAGAAAACACCATCAAAAGAAACATCGAATTTTGTGAATTCCTCTCATTCTCCTTCACTGACTTCCAAAAAAAGCACGTTTGCTGAAACCAGGAATTGAACCAGTGACCTTCAGATCTTCAGCCTGACGCTCTCCCAACTGAGCTATTTCAGGAGGTGTGTGACCACAGCAATGAACAAACTGAAAGTCTTGCCCTTTCAGAAAACACCTTCAAAAGAAACATTGAAATTTGTGAATTCCTCTCATTCTCCTTCACTGACTTCCAAAAAAAGCACGTTTGCTGAAACCAGGAATTGAACGAGTGACCTTCAGATCTTCAGTCTGACGCTCTCCCAACTGAGCTATTTCAGGAGGTGTGTGGCCACAGCAATGAACAAACTGAAAGTCTTGCCCTTTCAGAAAACACCTTCAAAAGAAACATTGAAATTTGTGAAGTCCTCTCATTCCCCTTTTCGGACTTCCAAAAAAAGAACATTTGCTGAAACCAGGAATTGAACTAGGGACCTTCAGATCTTCAGTCTGATGCTCTCCCAACTGAGCTATTTCAGCCAATGTTTGACCATAGCAATGAATGAACTGAAAGACTTGAAATACCATCAAAAGAAACATTGAATTTTGTGAATTCCCCTCATTCTCCTTTTCTGACTTCCAAAAAAAGCACATTTGCTGAAACCAGGAATTGAACCAAGGACCTTCAGATCTTCAGTCTGATGCTCTCCCAACTGAGCAATTTCAGCAGATGTTTGACCACATCAATGAACGAACTGACAGACTTGCCCTTTCTGAAAACACCATCAAAGGAAACATTGAATGTTGTGAAAACCTCTCATTCTCCTTTTCTGACTTCCAAAATAAGCACATTTGCTGAAACCAGGAATTGAACCAAAGACCTTCAGATCTTCAATCTGATGTTCTACCAAATGAGCTATTTTAACAGATATTTTATCAAAGCAATGAACGAACTGAAAGACTTGCCCTTACAGAAAACACCATCAAAAGAAACATCGAATTTTGTGAATTCCTCTCATTCTCCTTTACTGACTTCCAAAAAAGCACGTTTGCTGAAACCAGGAATTGAACCAGTGATGTTCAGATCTTCAGTCTGACGCTCTCCCAACTGAGCTATTTCAGCAGGTGTTTGACAATAGCAATGAACGAACTGAAAGACCTGCACTTTTTGAAAACACCATCAAAAGAAACATTGAAATTTGTGAATTCTTCTCATTCTCCTTTACTGACTTCCAAAAAAAGCACGCTTGTTGAAACTAGGAATTGAACCAGGGACGTTCAGATCTTCAGTTGACCCTCTCCCAACTGAGCTATTTCAGCAGATGTTTGACCACAACAATGAACTAACTGATAGACCTGCCCTTTCAGAAAACACCATCAAAGGAAACATTGAATTTTGTGAATTCCTCTCATTCTCCTTTTCTGATTTCCAAAACAGCACGTTTGCTGAAATCTGGAATTGAACCAAGGACCTTCAGACTGACACATGCCCAACTGAGCTATTTCAGCAGATGTTTGACCCCAGCAATGAACGAACTGAAAGACTTGCCCTTTCAGAAAATACCATCAAAGGAAACATTGAATTTTGGGAATTCCTCTCATTCTCCTTTTCTGACTTCCAAAAAAAGCACATTTGCTGACACCAGGAATTGAACCAAGGACCTTCAGATCTTCAGTCTGACGCTCTCCCAACTGAGCTATTTCAGCAGATATTTGACCACAGCAATGAACGAACTGATAGACTTGCCCCTTCAGAAAATACCATCAAAAGAAACACTGAATTTTGTGAAATCTGCTCATTCTCCTTTTTCTGACTTCCAAAGAAAGCACCTTTGCTGAAACCAGGAATTGAACCAAAGACCTTCAGATCTTCAGTCTGACACTCTCCCAACTGAGCTATTTTAGGAGATGTTTTATCAAAGCAATGAACGAACTGAAAGACTTGCCCTTACAGAAAACACCATCAAAAGAAACATCGAATTTTGTGAATTCCTCTCATTCTCCTTGACTGACTTCAACAAAAAGAACGTTTGCTGAAACCAGGAATTGAACCAAGGGCTTTAAGATCTTCAGTCTGACGCTCTCCCAACAGAGCTATTTCAGCAGATATTTAACCACACCAATGAACGAACTGATGGACTTGCACTTTCAGAAAACACCATCAAAAGAAATATTGAAATTTGTGAATTCCTCTCATTCTCCTTCACTGACTTCCAAAAAAAGCACGTTTGCTGAAACCAGGAATTGAACCAGTGACCTTCAGATCTTCAGTCTGACGCTCTCCCAACTGAGCTATTTCAGGAGGTGTGTGATCACAGCAATGCACAAACTGAAAGCTTTGCCCTTTCAGAAAACACCTTCAAAAGAAACATTGAAATTTGTGAATTCTACTCATTCTCCTTTTCTGACTTCCAAAAAAAGCACATTTGCTGAAACCAGGAATTCAACAAGGAACCTTCAGATCTTCAGTCTGATGCTCTCCCAACTGAGCGATTTCAGCAGGTGTTCGACAATAGCAATGAACGAACTGAAAGACCTGCACTTTTTGAAAACCCCATCAAAAGAAACATTGAAATTTGTGAATTCCTCTCATTCTCCTTTTCTGACTTCCAAAAAAAGAACATCTGCTGAAATCAGGAATTGAACCAAGGACCTTCAGATCTTCAGTCTGACACTCTCCCAACTGAGCTATTTCAGCAGATGCTTTATCAAATCAATGAACGAACTGAAAGACTTGCCCTTACAGAAAACACCATCAAAAGAAACATCGAATTTTGTGAATTCCTCTCATTCTCCTTCACTGACTTCCAAAAAAAGCACGTTTGCTGAAACCAGGAATTGAACCAGTGACCTTCAGATCTTCAGCCTGACGCTCTCCCAACTGAGCTATTTCAGGAGGTGTGTGACCACAGCAATGAACAAACTGAAAGTCTTGCCCTTTCAGAAAACACCTTCAAAAGAAACATTGAAATTTGTGAATTCCTCTCATTCTCCTTCACTGACTTCCAAAAAAAGCACGTTTGCTGAAACCAGGAATTGAACGAGTGACCTTCAGATCTTCAGTCTGATGCTCTCCCAACTGAGCTATTTCAGCCAATGTTTGACCATAGCAATGAACGAACTGAAAGACTTGCCCTTTCAGGAAATACCATCAAAAGAAACATTGAATTTTGTGAATTCCACTCATTCTCCTTTTCTGACTTCCAAAAAAAGCACATTTGTTGAAACCAGGAATTGAACCAAGGACCTTCAGATCTTCAGTCTGACGCTCTCCCAACTGAGCTATTTCAGCAGATATTTGACCACAGCAATGAACAAACTGATAGACTTGCCCTTTCAGAAAATACCATCAAAAGAAACATTGAATTTTATGAAATCCTCTCATTCTCCTTTTCTGACTTCCAAAAAATAAGCACGTTTGCTGGAACTAGGAATTGAACCAAGGACCTTCAGATCTTCAGACTGACACACTCCCAACTGAGCTATATCAGCAGATGCTTGTCACCAGCAATGAACCAACTGAAAGACTTGCCCTTTCAGAAAACAGCATCAAAAGAAACATTGAAATTTGTGAATTCCTCTCATTCTCCTTTGCTGACTTCCAAAAAAAGCAGATTTGCTGAAACCAGGAATTGAACCAAAGACCTTCAGATCTTCAGTCTGACAGTCTCCCAACTGAGCTATTTCAGCAGATATTTGACTGCATTAATGAACGAACTGACAGACTTGCCCTTTCTGAAAACACCATCAAAGGAAACATTGAATGTTGTGAAATCCTCTCATTCTCCTTTTCTGACTTCCAAAAAAAGCACATTTGCTGAAACCAGGAATTCAACAAGGAACCTTCAGATCTTCAGTCTGATGCTCTCCAAACTGAGCGATTTCAGCAGGTGTTCGACAATAGCAATGAACGAACTGAAAGACCTGCACTTTTTGAAAACCCCATCAAAAGAAACATTGAAATTTGTGAATTCCTCTCATTCTCCTTTTCTGACTTCCAAAAAAAGAACGTTTGCTGAAACCAGGAATTGAACCAAGGACCTTCAGATCTTCAGTCTGACACTCTCCCAACTGAGCTATTTCAGCAGATGCTTTATCAAATCAATGAACGAACTGAAAGACTTGCCCTTACAGAAAACACCATCAAAAGAAACATCGAATTTTGTGAATTCCTCTCATTCTCCTTCACTGACTTCCAAAAAAAGCACGTTTGCTGAAACCAGGAATTGAACCAGTGACCTTCACATCTTCAGTCTGACGCTCTCCCAACTGAGCTATTTCAGGAGGTGTGTGACCACAGCAATGAACAAACTGAAAGTCTTGCCCTTTCAGAAAACACCTTCAAAAGAAACATTGAAATTTGTGAATTCCTCTCATTCTCCTTCACTGACTTCCAAAAAAGCATGTTTGCTGAAACCAGGAATTGAACGAGTGACCTTCAGATCTTCAGTCTGATGCTCTCCCAACTGAGCTATTTCAGCCAATGTTTGACCATAGCAATGAACGAACTGAAAGACTTGCCCTTTCAGGAAATACCATCAAAAGAAACATTGAATTTTGTGAATTCCACTCATTCTCCTTTTCTGACTTCCAAAAAAAGCACATTTGTTAAAACCAGGAATTGAACCAAGGACCTTCAGATCTTCAGTCTGACGCTCTCCCAACTGAGCTATTTCAGCAGATATTTGACCACAGCAATGAACAAACTGATAGACTTGCCCTTTCAGAAAATACCATCAAAAGAAACATTGAATTTTGTGAATTCCTCTCATTCTCCTTCACTGACTTCCAAAAAAAGCACGTTTGCTGAAACCAGGAATTGAACCAGTGACCTTCAGATCTTCAGTCTGACGCTCTCCCAACTGAGCTATTTCAGGAGGTGTGTGGCCACAGCAATGAACAAACTGAAAGTCTTGCCCTTTCAGAAAACACCTTCAAAAGAAACATTGAAATTTGTGAAGTCCTCTCATTCCCCTTTTCGGACTTCCAAAAAAAGAACATTTGCTGAAACCAGGAATTGAACTAGGGACCTTCAGATCTTCAGTCTGATGCTCTCCCAACTGAGCTATTTCAGCCAATGTTTGACCATAGCAATGAATGAACTGAAAGACTTGAAATACCATCAAAAGAAACATTGAATTTTGTGAATTCCCCTCATTCTCCTTTTCTGACTTCCAAAAAAAGCACATTTGCTGAAACCAGGAATTGAACCAAGGACCTTCAGATCTTCAGTCTGATGCTCTCCCAACTGAGCAATTTCAGCAGATATTTGACCACATCAATGAACGAACTGACAGACTTGCCCTTTCTGAAAACACCATCAAAGGAAACATTGAATGTTGTGAAAACCTCTCATTCTCCTTTTCTGACTTCCAAAAAAAGCACATTTGCATGAAACCAGGAATTGAACCAAAGCCCTTCAGATCTTCAATCTCATGTTCTACCAAATGAGCTATTTTAACAGATATTTTATCAAACCAATGAACGAACTGAAAGACTTGCCCTTACAGAAAACACCATCAAAAGAAACATCGAATTTTGTGAATTCCTCTCATTCTCCTTTACTGACTTCCAAAAAAGCACGTTTGCTGAAACCAGGAATTGAACCAGTGACGTTCAGATCTTCAGTCTGACGCTCTCCCAACTGAGCTATTTCAGGAGGTGTGTGACCACAGCAATGAACAAACTGAAAGTCTTGCCCTTTCAGAAAACACCTTCAAAAGAAACATTGAAATTTGTGAATTCCTCTCATTCTCCTTTTCGGACTTCCAAAAAACGAACATTTGATGAAACCAGGAATTTGAACCAGGGACCTTCAGATCTTCAGTCTGATGCTCTCCCAACTGAGCTATTTCAGCAGGTGTTTGACAATAGCAATGAACGAACTGAAAGACCTGCACTTTTTGAAAACACCATCAAAAGAAACATTGAAATTTGTGAATTCTTCTCATTCTCCTTTACTGACTTCCAAAAAAAGCACGCTTGTTGAAACTAGGAATTGAACCAGGGACCTTCAGATCTATCAGTTGACCCTCTCCCAACTGAGCTATTTCAGCAGATGTTTGACCACAACAATGAACTAACTGATAGACTTGCCCTTTCAGAAAACACCATCAAAGGAAACATTGAATTTTGTGAATTCCTCTCATTCTCCTTTTCTGATTTCCAAAACAGCACGTTTGCTGAAATCTGGAATTGAACCAAGGACCTTCAGATCTTCAGACTGACACATGCCCAACTGAGCTATTTCAGCAGATGTTTGACCCCAGCAATGAACGAACTGAAAGACTTGCCCTTTCAGAAAATACCATCAAAGGAAACATTGAATTTTGGGAATTCCTCTCATTCTCCTTTTCTGACTTCCAAAAAAAGCACATTTGCTGAAACCAGGAATTGAACCAAGGACCTTCAGATCTTCAGTCTGACGCTCTCCCAACTGAGCTATTTCAGCAGATATTTGACCACAGCAATGAACGGACTGATAGACTTGCCCCTTCAGAAAATACCATCAAAAGAAACATTGAATTTTGTGAAATCTGCTCATTCTCCTTTTTCTGACTTCCAAAGAAAGCACCTTTGCTGAAACCAGGAATTGAACCAAAGACCTTCAGATCTTCAGTCTGACACTCTCCCAACTGAGCTATTTTAGCAGATGTTTTATCAAAGCAATGAACGAACTGAAAGACTTGCCCTTACAGAAAACACCATCAAAAGAAACATCGAATTTTGTGAATTCCTCTCATTCTCCTTTACTGACTTCAAGAAAAAGAACGTTTGCTGAAACCAGGAATTGAACCAAGGGCTTTAAGATCTTCAGTCTGACACTCTCCCAACAGAGCTATTTCAGCAGATATTTGACCACACCAATGAACGAACTGATGGACTTGCACTTTCAGAAAACACCATCAAAAGAAATATTGAATTTTGTGAATTCCTCTCATTCTCCTTTATTGACTTCCAAAAAAGCACGTTTGCTGAAACCAGGTTATTGAACCAGTGACCTTCAGATCTTCAGTCTGACGCTCTCCCAACTGAGCTATTTCAGGAGGTGTGTGACCACAGCAATGAACAAACTGAAAGTCTTGCCCTTTCAGAAAACACCTTCAAAACAAACATTGAAATTTGTGAATTCCTCTCATTCTCCTTTTCGGACTTCCAAAAAAAGCACGTTTGCTGAAACCAGGAATTGAACGAGTGACCTTCAGATCTTCAGTCTGATGCTCTCCCAACTGAGCTATTTCAGCCAATGTTTGACCATAGCAATGAACGAACTGAAAGACTTGCCCTTTCAGGAAATACCATCAAAAGAAACATTGAATTTTGTGAATTCCACTCATTCTCCTTTTCTGACTTCCAAAAAAAGCACATTTGTTGAAACCAGGAATTGAACCAAGGACCTTCAGATCTTCAGTCTGACGCTCTCCCAACTGAGCTATTTCAGCAGATGTTTGACCACAGCAATGAACAAACTGATAGACTTGCCCTTTCAGAAAATACCATCAAAAGAAACATTGAATTTTATGAAATCCTCTCATTCTCCTTTTCTGACTTCCAAAAAACAAGCACGTTTGCTGGAACTAGGAATTGAACCAAGGACCTTCAGATCTTCAGACTGACACACTCCCAACTGAGCTATATCAGCAGATGCTTGACACCAGCAATGAACCAACTGAAAGACTTGCCCTTTCAGAAAACAGCATCAAAAGAAACATTGAAATTTGTGAATTCCTCTCATTCTCCTTTGCTGACTTCCAAAAAAAGCAGATTTGCTGAAACCAGGAATTGAACCAAAGACCTTCAGATCTTCAGTCTGACAGTCTCCCAACTGAGCTATTTCAGCAGATATTTGATTGCATTAATGAACGAACTGACAGACTTGCCCTTTCTGAAAACACCATCAAAGGAAACATTGAATGTTGTGAAATCCTCTCATTCTCCTTTTCTGACTTCCAAAAAAAGAACGTTTGCTGAAACCAGGAATTGAACCAAGGACCTTCAGATCTTCAGTCTGACACTCTCCCAACTGAGCTATTTCAGCAGATGCTTTATCAAATCAATGAACGAACTGAAAGACTTGCCCTTACAGAAAACACCATCAAAAGAAACATCGAATTTTGTGAATTCCTCTCATTCTCCTTCACTGACTTCCAAAAAAAGCACGTTTGCTGAAACCAGGAATTGAACCAGTGACCTTCACATCTTCAGTCTGACACTCTCCCAACTGAGCTATTTCAGGAGGTGTGTGACCACAGCAATGAACAAACTGAAAGTCTTGCCCTTTCAGAAAACACCTTCAAAAGAAACATTGAAATTTGTGAATTCCTCTCATTCTCCTTCACTGACTTCCAAAAAAGCATGTTTGCTGAAACCAGGAATTGAACGAGTGACCTTCAGATCTTCAGTCTGATGCTCTCCCAACTGAGCTATTTCAGCCAATGTTTGACCATAGCAATGAACGAACTGAAAGACTTGCCCTTTCAGGAAATACCATCAAAAGAAACATTGAATTTTGTGAATTCCACTCATTCTCCTTTTCTGACTTCCAAAAAAAGCACATTTGTTGAAACCAGGAATTGAACCAAGGACCTTCAGATCTTCAGTCTGACGCTCTCCCAACTGAGCTATTTCAGCAGATATTTGACCATAGCAATGAACAAACTGATAGACTTGCCCTTTCAGAAAATACCATCAAAAGAAACATTGAATTTTGTGAATTCCTCTCATTCTCCTTCACTGACTTCCAAAAAAAGCACGTTTGCTGAAACCAGGAATTGAACGAGTGACCTTCAGATCTTCAGTCTGACGCTCTCCCAACTGAGCTATTTCAGGAGGTGTGTGGCCACAGCAATGAACAAACTGAAAGTCTTGCCCTTTCAGAAAACACCTTCAAAAGAAACATTGAAATTTGTGAAGTCCTCTCATTCCCCTTTTCGGACTTCCAAAAAAAGAACATTTGCTGAAACCAGGAATTGAACTAGGGACCTTCTAGATCTTCAGTCTGATGCTCTCCCAACTGAGCTATTTCAGCCAATGCTTGACCATAGCAATGAATGAACTGAAAGACTTGAAATACCATCAAAAGAAACATTGAATTTTGTGAATTCCCCTCATTCTCCTTTTCTGACTTCCAAAAAAAGCACATTTGCTGAAACCAGGAATTGAACCAAGGACCTTCAGATCTTCAGTCTGATGCTCTCCCAACTGAGCAATTTCAGCAGATATTTGACCACATCAATGAACGAACTGACAGACTTGCCCTTTCTGAAAACACCATCAAAGGAAACATTGAATGTTGTGAAAACCTCTCATTCTCCTTTTCTGACTTCCAAAAAAAGCACATTTGCATGAAACCAGGAATTGAACCAAAGCCCTTCAGATCTTCAATCTCATGTTCTACCAAATGAGCTATTTTAACAGATATTTTATCAAACCAATGAACGAACTGAAAGACTTGCCCTTACAGAAAACACCATCAAAAGAAACATCGAATTTTGTGAATTCCTCTCATTCTCCTTTACTGACTTCCAAAAAAGCACGTTTGCTGAAACCAGGAATTGAACCAGTGACGTTCAGATCTTCAGTCTGACGCTCTCCCAACTGAGCTATTTCAGGAGGTGTGTGACCACAGCAATGAACAAACTGAAAGTCTTGCCCTTTCAGAAAACACCTTCAAAAGAAACATTGAAATTTGTGAATTCCTCTCATTCTCCTTTTCGGACTTCCAAAAAACGAACATTTGATGAAACCAGGAATTTGAACCAGGGACCTTCAGATCTTCAGTCTGATGCTCTCCCAACTGAGCTATTTCAGCAGGTGTTTGACAATAGCAATGAACGAACTGAAAGACCTGCACTTTTTGAAAACACCATCAAAAGAAACATTGAAATTTGTGAATTCTTCTCATTCTCCTTTACTGACTTCCAAAAAAAGCACGCTTGTTGAAACTAGGAATTGAACCAGGGACCTTCAGATCTATCAGTTGACCCTCTCCCAACTGAGCTATTTCAGCAGATGTTTGACCATAACAATGAACTAACTGATAGACTTGCCCTTTCAGAAAACACCATCAAAGGAAACATTGAATTTTGTGAATTCCTCTCATTCTCCTTTTCTGATTTCCAAAACAGCACGTTTGCTGAAATCTGGAATTGAACCAAGGACCTTCAGATCTTCAGACTGACACATGCCCAACTGAGCTATTTCAGCAGATGTTTGACCCCAGCAATGAACGAACTGAAAGACTTGCCCTTTCAGAAAATACCATCAAAGGAAACATTGAATTTTGGGAATTCCTCTCATTCTCCTTTTCTGACTTCCAAAAAAAGCACATTTGCTGAAACCAGGAATTGAACCAAGGACCTTCAGATCTTCAGTCTGACGCTTTCCCAACTGAGCTATTTCAGCAGATATTTGACCACAGCAATGAACGGACTGATAGACTTGCCCCTTCAGAAAATACCATCAAAAGAAACATTGAATTTTGTGAAATCTGCTCATTCTCCTTTTTCTGACTTCCAAAGAAAGCACCTTTGCTGAAACCAGGAATTGAACCAAAGACCTTCAGATCTTCAGTCTGACACTCTCCCAACTGAGCTATTTCAGCAGATATTTGACCACATTAATGAACGAACTGACAGACTTGCCCTTTCTGAAAACACCATCAAAGGAAACATTGAATGTTGTGAAATCCTCTCATTCTCCTTTTCTGACTTCCAAAAAAAGCACATTTGCTGAAACCAGGAATTCAACAAGGAACCTTCAGATCTTCAGTCTGATGCTCTCCCAACTGAGCGATTTCAGCAGGTGTTCGACAATAGCAATGAACGAACTGAAAGACCTGCACTTTTTGAAAACCCCATCAAAAGAAACTGAAATTTGTGAATTCCTCTCATTCTCCTTTCTGACTTCCAAAAAAAGAACGTTTGCTGAAACCAGGAATTGAACCAAGGACCTTCAGATCTATTAGTCTGACACTCTCCCAACTGAGCTATTTCAGCAGATGCTTTATCAAATCAATGAACGAACTGAAAGACTTGCCCTTACAGAAAACACCATCAAAAGAAACATCGAATTTTGTGAATTCCTCTCATTCTCCTTCACTGACTTCCAAAAAAAGCACGTTTGCTGAAACCAGGAATTGAACCAGTGACCTTCAGATCTTCAGTCTGACGCTCTCCCAACTGAGATATTTCAGGAGGTGTGTGACCACAGCAATGAACAAACTGAAAGTCTTGCCCTTTCAGAAAACACCTTCAAAAGAAACATTGAAATTTGTGAATTCCTCTCATTCTCCTTCACTGACTTCCAAAAAAAGCACGTTTGCTGAAACCAGGAATTGAACGAGTGACCTTCAGATCTTCAGTCTGATGCTCTCCCAACTGAGCTATTTCAGCCAATGTTTGACCATAGCAATGAATGAACTGAAAGACTTGCCCTTTCAGGAAATACCATCAAAAGAAACATTGAATTTTGTGAATTCCACTCATTCTCCTTTCTGACTTCCAAAAAAAGCACATTTGTTGAAACCAGGAATTGAACCAAGGACCTTCAGATCTTCAGTCTGACGCTCTCCCAACTGAGCTATTTCAGCAGATATTTGACCACAGCAATGAACAAACTGATAGACTTGCCCTTTCAGAAAATACCATCAAAAGAAACATTGAATTTTGTGAAATCCTCTCATTCTCCTTTTCTGACTTCCAAAAAAAAGCACGTTTGCTGGAAGTAGGAATTGAACCAAGGACCTTCAGATCTTCAGACTGACACACTCCCAACTGAGCTATTTCAGCAGATGCTTCACACCAGCAATGAACCAACTGAAAGACTTGCCCTTTCAGAAAACAGCATCAAAAGAAACATTGAAATTTGTGAATTCCTCTCATTCTCCTTTTCTGACTTCCAAAAAAAGCAGATTTGCTGAAATCAGGAATTGAACCAAAGACCTTCAGATCTTCAGTCTGACGCTCTCCCAACTGAGCTATTTCAGCAGATATTTGACCGCATTAATGAACGAACTGACAGACTTGCCCTTTCTGAAAACACCATCAAAGGAAACATTGAATGTTGTGAATTCCTCTCATTCTCCTTTTCTGACTTCCAAAAAAAGCAGATTTGCTGAAACCAGGAATTGAACCAAAGACCTTCAGATCTTCAGTCTGACACTCTCCCAACTGAGCTATTTCAGCAGATATTTGACTGCATTAATGAACGAACTGACAGACTTGCCCTTTCTGAAAACACCATCAAAGGAAACATTGAATGTTGTGAAATCCTCTCATTCTCCTTTTCTGACTTCCAAAAAAAGCACATTTGCTGAAACCAGGAATTCAACAAGGAACCTTCAGATCTTCAGTCTGATGCTCTCCCAACTGAGCGATTTCAGCAGGTGTTCGACAATAGCAATGAACGAACTGAAAGACCTGCACTTTTTGAAAACCCCATCAAAAGAAACATTGAAATTTGTGAATTCCTCTCATTCTCCTTTTCTGACTTCCAAAAAACGAACATTTGATGAAACCAGGAATTTGAACCAGGGACCTTCAGATCTTCAGTCTGATGCTCTCCCAACTGAGCTATTTCAGCAGGTGTTTGACAATAGCAATGAACGAACTGAAAGACCTGCACTTTTTGAAAACACCATCAAAAGAAACATTGAAATTTGTGAATTCTTCTCATTCTCCTTTACTGACTTCCAAAAAAAGCACGCTTGTTGAAACTAGGAATTGAACCAGGGACCTTCAGATCTATCAGTTGACCCTCTCCCAACTGAGCTATTTCAGCAGATGTTTGACCATAACAATGAACTAACTGATAGACTTGCCCTTTCAGAAAACACCATCAAAGGAAACATTGAATTTTGTGAATTCCTCTCATTCTCCTTTTCTGATTTCCAAAACAGCACGTTTGCTGAAATCTGGAATTGAACCAAGGACCTTCAGATCTTCAGACTGACACATGCCCAACTGAGCTATTTCAGCAGATGTTTGACCCCAGCAATGAACGAACTGAAAGACTTGCCCTTTCAGAAAATACCATCAAAGGAAACATTGAATTTTGGGAATTCCTCTCATTCTCCTTTTCTGACTTCCAAAAAAAGCACATTTGCTGAAACCAGGAATTGAACCAAGGACCTTCAGATCTTCAGTCTGACGCTTTCCCAACTGAGCTATTTCAGCAGATATTTGACCACAGCAATGAACGGACTGATAGACTTGCCCCTTCAGAAAATACCATCAAAAGAAACATTGAATTTTGTGAAATCTGCTCATTCTCCTTTTTCTGACTTCCAAAGAAAGCACCTTTGCTGAAACCAGGAATTGAACCAAAGACCTTCAGATCTTCAGTCTGACACTCTCCCAACTGAGCTATTTCAGCAGATATTTGACCACATTAATGAACGAACTGACAGACTTGCCCTTTCTGAAAACACCATCAAAGGAAACATTGAATGTTGTGAAATCCTCTCATTCTCCTTTTCTGACTTCCAAAAAAAGCACATTTGCTGAAACCAGGAATTCAACAAGGAACCTTCAGATCTTCAGTCTGATGCTCTCCCAACTGAGCGATTTCAGCAGGTGTTCGACAATAGCAATGAACGAACTGAAAGACCTGCACTTTTTGAAAACCCCATCAAAAGAAACTGAAATTTGTGAATTCCTCTCATTCTCCTTTCTGACTTCCAAAAAAAGAACGTTTGCTGAAACCAGGAATTGAACCAAGGACCTTCAGATCTATTAGTCTGACACTCTCCCAACTGAGCTATTTCAGCAGATGCTTTATCAAATCAATGAACGAACTGAAAGACTTGCCCTTACAGAAAACACCATCAAAAGAAACATCGAATTTTGTGAATTCCTCTCATTCTCCTTCACTGACTTCCAAAAAAAGCACGTTTGCTGAAACCAGGAATTGAACCAGTGACCTTCAGATCTTCAGTCTGACGCTCTCCCAACTGAGATATTTCAGGAGGTGTGTGACCACAGCAATGAACAAACTGAAAGTCTTGCCCTTTCAGAAAACACCTTCAAAAGAAACATTGAAATTTGTGAATTCCTCTCATTCTCCTTCACTGACTTCCAAAAAAAGCACGTTTGCTGAAACCAGGAATTGAACGAGTGACCTTCAGATCTTCAGTCTGATGCTCTCCCAACTGAGCTATTTCAGCCAATGTTTGACCATAGCAATGAATGAACTGAAAGACTTGCCCTTTCAGGAAATACCATCAAAAGAAACATTGAATTTTGTGAATTCCACTCATTCTCCTTTCTGACTTCCAAAAAAAGCACATTTGTTGAAACCAGGAATTGAACCAAGGACCTTCAGATCTTCAGTCTGACGCTCTCCCAACTGAGCTATTTCAGCAGATATTTGACCACAGCAATGAACAAACTGATAGACTTGCCCTTTCAGAAAATACCATCAAAAGAAACATTGAATTTTGTGAAATCCTCTCATTCTCCTTTTCTGACTTCCAAAAAAAAGCACGTTTGCTGGAAGTAGGAATTGAACCAAGGACCTTCAGATCTTCAGACTGACACACTCCCAACTGAGCTATTTCAGCAGATGCTTCACACCAGCAATGAACCAACTGAAAGACTTGCCCTTTCAGAAAACAGCATCAAAAGAAACATTGAAATTTGTGAATTCCTCTCATTCTCCTTTTCTGACTTCCAAAAAAAGCAGATTTGCTGAAATCAGGAATTGAACCAAAGACCTTCAGATCTTCAGTCTGACGCTCTCCCAACTGAGCTATTTCAGCAGATATTTGACCGCATTAATGAACGAACTGACAGACTTGCCCTTTCTGAAAACACCATCAAAGGAAACATTGAATGTTGTGAATTCCTCTCATTCTCCTTTTCTGACTTCCAAAAAAAGCAGATTTGCTGAAACCAGGAATTGAACCAAAGACCTTCAGATCTTCAGTCTGACACTCTCCCAACTGAGCTATTTCAGCAGATATTTGACTGCATTAATGAACGAACTGACAGACTTGCCCTTTCTGAAAACACCATCAAAGGAAACATTGAATGTTGTGAAATCCTCTCATTCTCCTTTTCTGACTTCCAAAAAAAGCACATTTGCTGAAACCAGGAATTCAACAAGGAACCTTCAGATCTTCAGTCTGATGCTCTCCCAACTGAGCGATTTCAGCAGGTGTTCGACAATAGCAATGAACGAACTGAAAGACCTGCACTTTTTGAAAACCCCATCAAAAGAAACATTGAAATTTGTGAATTCCTCTCATTCTCCTTTTCTGACTTCCAAAAAACGAACATTTGATGAAACCAGGAATTTGAACCAGGGACCTTCAGATCTTCAGTCTGATGCTCTCCCAACTGAGCTATTTCAGCAGGTGTTTGACAATAGCAATGAACGAACTGAAAGACCTGCACTTTTTGAAAACACCATCAAAAGAAACATTGAAATTTGTGAATTCTTCTCATTCTCCTTTACTGACTTCCAAAAAAAGCACGCTTGTTGAAACTAGGAATTGAACCAGGGACCTTCAGATCTATCAGTTGACCCTCTCCCAACTGAGCTATTTCAGCAGATGTTTGACCATAACAATGAACTAACTGATAGACTTGCCCTTTCAGAAAACACCATCAAAGGAAACATTGAATTTTGTGAATTCCTCTCATTCTCCTTTTCTGATTTCCAAAACAGCACGTTTGCTGAAATCTGGAATTGAACCAAGGACCTTCAGATCTTCAGACTGACACATGCCCAACTGAGCTATTTCAGCAGATGTTTGACCCCAGCAATGAACGAACTGAAAGACTTGCCCTTTCAGAAAATACCATCAAAGGAAACATTGAATTTTGGGAATTCCTCTCATTCTCCTTTTCTGACTTCCAAAAAAAGCACATTTGCTGAAACCAGGAATTGAACCAAGGACCTTCAGATCTTCAGTCTGACGCTTTCCCAACTGAGCTATTTCAGCAGATATTTGACCACAGCAATGAACGGACTGATAGACTTGCCCCTTCAGAAAATACCATCAAAAGAAACATTGAATTTTGTGAAATCTGCTCATTCTCCTTTTTCTGACTTCCAAAGAAAGCACCTTTGCTGAAACCAGGAATTGAACCAAAGACCTTCAGATCTTCAGTCTGACACTCTCCCAACTGAGCTATTTCAGCAGATATTTGACCGCATTAATGAACGAACTGACAGACTTGCCCTTTCTGAAAACACCATCAAAGGAAACATTGAATGTTGTGAAATCCTCTCATTCTCCTTTTCTGACTTCCAAAAAAAGCACATTTGCTGAAACCAGGAATTCAACAAGGAACCTTCAGATCTTCAGTCTGATGCTCTCCCAACTGAGCGATTTCAGCAGGTGTTCGACAATAGCAATGAACGAACTGAAAGACCTGCACTTTTTGAAAACCCCATCAAAAGAAACTGAAATTTGTGAATTCCTCTCATTCTCCTTTCTGACTTCCAAAAAAAGAACGTTTGCTGAAACCAGGAATTGAACCAAGGACCTTCAGATCTATTAGTCTGACACTCTCCCAACTGAGCTATTTCAGCAGATGCTTTATCAAATCAATGAACGAACTGAAAGACTTGCCCTTACAGAAAACACCATCAAAAGAAACATCGAATTTTGTGAATTCCTCTCATTCTCCTTCACTGACTTCCAAAAAAAGCACGTTTGCTGAAACCAGGAATTGAACCAGTGACCTTCAGATCTTCAGTCTGACGCTCTCCCAACTGAGATATTTCAGGAGGTGTGTGACCACAGCAATGAACAAACTGAAAGTCTTGCCCTTTCAGAAAACACCTTCAAAAGAAACATTGAAATTTGTGAATTCCTCTCATTCTCCTTCACTGACTTCCAAAAAAAGCACGTTTGCTGAAACCAGGAATTGAACGAGTGACCTTCAGATCTTCAGTCTGATGCTCTCCCAACTGAGCTATTTCAGCCAATGTTTGACCATAGCAATGAATGAACTGAAAGACTTGCCCTTTCAGGAAATACCATCAAAAGAAACATTGAATTTTGTGAATTCCACTCATTCTCCTTTCTGACTTCCAAAAAAAGCACATTTGTTGAAACCAGGAATTGAACCAAGGACCTTCAGATCTTCAGTCTGACGCTCTCCCAACTGAGCTATTTCAGCAGATATTTGACCACAGCAATGAACAAACTGATAGACTTGCCCTTTCAGAAAATACCATCAAAAGAAACATTGAATTTTGTGAAATCCTCTCATTCTCCTTTTCTGACTTCCAAAAAAAAGCACGTTTGCTGGAAGTAGGAATTGAACCAAGGACCTTCAGATCTTCAGACTGACACACTCCCAACTGAGCTATTTCAGCAGATGCTTCACACCAGCAATGAACCAACTGAAAGACTTGCCCTTTCAGAAAACAGCATCAAAAGAAACATTGAAATTTGTGAATTCCTCTCATTCTCCTTTTCTGACTTCCAAAAAAAGCAGATTTGCTGAAATCAGGAATTGAACCAAAGACCTTCAGATCTTCAGTCTGACGCTCTCCCAACTGAGCTATTTCAGCAGATATTTGACCGCATTAATGAACGAACTGACAGACTTGCCCTTTCTGAAAACACCATCAAAGGAAACATTGAATGTTGTGAAATCCTCTCATTCTCCTTTTCTGACTTCCAAAAAAAGCACATTTCCTGAAACCAGGAATTGAACCAAAGACCTTCAGATCTTCAGTCTGATGCTTTACCAAATGAGCTATTTTAGCAGATATTTTATCAAAGCAATGAACGAACTGAAAGACTTGCCCTTACAGAAAACACCATCAAAAGAAACATCGAATTTTGTGAATTCCTCTCATTCTCCTTTACTGACTTCAAGAAAAAGAACGTTTGCTGAAACCAGGAATTGAACCAAGGGCTTTAAAGATCTTTAGTCTGACGCTCTCCCAACAGAGCTATTTCAGCAGATATTTGACCACACCAATGAACGAACTGATGGACTTGCACTTTCAGAAAACACCTTCAAAAGAAACATTGAAATTTGTGAATTCCTCTCATTCTCCTTTTCGGACTTCCAAAAAAAGCACGTTTGCTGAAACCAGGAATTGAACCAGTGACCTTCAGATCTTCAGTCTGACGCTCTCCCAACTGAGCTATTTCAGGAAGTGTGTGACCACAGCAATGAACAAACTGAAAGCCTTGCCCTTTCAGAAAACACCTTCAAAAGAAACATTGAAATTTGTGAATTCTACTCATTCTCCTTTTGCTGACTTCCAAAAAAAGCACATTTGCTGAAACCAGGAATTGAACCAAGGATCTTCAGATCTTCAGTCTGATGCTCTCCCAACTGAGCGATTTCAGCAGGTGTTCGACAATAGCAATGAACGAACTGAAAGACCTGCACTTTTTGAAAACACCATCAAAAGAAACATTGAAATTTGTGAATTCCTCTCATTCTCCTTTTCTGACTTCCAAAAAAAGAACGTTTGCTGAAACCAGGAATTGAACCAGGGACCTTCAGATCTTCAGTCTGACGCTCTCCCAACTGAGCTATTTCAGCAGATATTTGACCACAGCAATGAACAAACTGATAGACTTGCCCTTTCAGAAAATACCATCAAAAGAAACATTGAAATTTGTGAATTCCTCTCATTCTCCTTTTCGGACTTCCAAAAAAAGCACGTTTGCTGAAACCAGGAATTGAACCAGTGACCTTCAGATCTTCAGTCTGACGCTCTCCCAACTGAGCTATTTCAGGAGGTGTGTGACCACAGCAATGCACAAACTGAAAGCCTTGCCCTTTCAGAAAACACCTTCAAAAGAAACATTGAAATTTGTGAATACTACTCATTCTCCTTTCTGACTTCCAAAAAAAGCACATTTGCTGAAACCAGGAATTCAACAAGGAACCTTCAGATCTTCAGTCTGATGCTCTCCCAACTGAGCGATTTCAGCAGGTGTTCGACAATAGCAATGAACGAACTGAAAGACCTGCACTTTTTGAAAACCCCATCAAAAGAAACATTGAAATTTGTGAATTCCTCTCATTCTCCTTTTCTGACTTCCAAAAAAAGAACGTTTGCTGAAACCAGGAATTGAACCAAGGACCTTCAGATCTTCAGTCTGACACTCTCCCAACTGAGCTATTTCAGCAGATGCTTTATCAAACCAATGAACGAACTGAAAGACTTGCCCTTACAGAAAACACCATCAAAAGAAACATCGAATTTTGTGAATTCCTCTCATTCTCCTTCACTGATTTCCAAAAAAAGCACGTTTGCTGAAACCAGGAATTGAACCAGTGACCTTCACATCTTCAGTCTGACGCTCTCCCAACTGAGCTATTTCAGGAGGTGTGTGGCCACAGCAATGAACAAACTGAAAGTCTTGCCCTTTCAGAAAACACCTTCAAAAGAAACATTGAAATTTGTGAATTCCTCTCATTCCCCTTTTCGGACTTCCAAAAAAAGAACATTTGCTGAAACCAGGAATTGAACCAGGGACCTTCAGATCTTCAGTCTGATGCTCTCCCAACTGAGCTATTTCAGCCAATGTTTGACCATAGCAATGAACGAACTGAAAGACTTGCCCTTTCAGGAAATACCATCAAAAGAAACATTGAATTTTGTGAATTCCACTCATTCTCCTTTTCTGACTTCCAAAAAAAAGCACATTTGTTGAAACCAGGAATTGAACCAAGGACCTTCAAGTCTTCAGTCTGACGCTCTCCCAACTGAGCTATTTCAGCAGATATTTGACCACAGCAATGAACAAACTGATAGACTTGCCCTTTCAGAAAATACCATCAAAAGAAACATTGAAATTTGTGAATTCCTCTCATTCTCCTTTTCGGACTTCCAAAAAAAGCACGTTTGCTGAAACCAGGAATTGAACCAGTGACCTTCAGATCTTCAGTCTGATGCTCTCCCAACTGAGCTATTTCAGGAGGTGTGTGGCCACAGCAATGAACAAACTGAAAGTCTTGCCCTTTCAGAAAACACCTTCAAAAGAAACATTGAAATTTGTGAAGTCCTCTCATTCCCCTTTTCGGACTTCCAAAAAAAGAACATTTGCTGAAACCAGGAATTGAACTAGGGACCTTCAGATCTTCAGTCTGATGCTCTCCCAACTGAGCTATTTCAGCCAATGCTTGACCATAGCAATGAATGAACTGAAAGACTTGAAATACCATCAAAAGAAACATTGAATTTTGTGAATTCCCCTCATTCTCCTTTTCTGACTTCCAAAAAAAGCACATTTGCTGAAACCAGGAATTGAACCAAGGACCTTCAGATCTTCAGTCTGATGCTCTCCCAACTGAGCAATTTCAGCAGATATTTGACCACATCAATGAACGAACTGACAGACTTGCCCTTTCTGAAAACACCATCAAAGGAAACATTGAATGTTGTGAAAACCTCTCATTCTCCTTTTCTGACTTCCAAAAAAAGCACATTTGCATGAAACCAGGAATTGAACCAAAGCCCTTCAGATCTTCAATCTCATGTTCTACCAAATGAGCTATTTTAACAGATATTTTATCAAACCAATGAACGAACTGAAAGACTTGCCCTTACAGAAAACACCATCAAAAGAAACATCGAATTTTGTGAATTCCTCTCATTCTCCTTTACTGACTTCCAAAAAAGCACGTTTGCTGAAACCAGGAATTGAACCAGTGACGTTCAGATCTTCAGTCTGACGCTCTCCCAACTGAGCTATTTCAGGAGGTGTGTGACCACAGCAATGAACAAACTGAAAGTCTTGCCCTTTCAGAAAACACCTTCAAAAGAAACATTGAAATTTGTGAATTCCTCTCATTCTCCTTTTCGGACTTCCAAAAAACGAACATTTGATGAAACCAGGAATTTGAACCAGGGACCTTCAGATCTTCAGTCTGATGCTCTCCCAACTGAGCTATTTCAGCAGGTGTTTGACAATAGCAATGAACGAACTGAAAGACCTGCACTTTTTGAAAACACCATCAAAAGAAACATTGAAATTTGTGAATTCTTCTCATTCTCCTTTACTGACTTCCAAAAAAAGCACGCTTGTTGAAACTAGGAATTGAACCAGGGACCTTCAGATCTATCAGTTGACCCTCTCCCAACTGAGCTATTTCAGCAGATGTTTGACCATAACAATGAACTAACTGATAGACTTGCCCTTTCAGAAAACACCATCAAAGGAAACATTGAATTTTGTGAATTCCTCTCATTCTCCTTTTCTGATTTCCAAAACAGCACGTTTGTTGAAATCTGGAATTGAACCAAGGACCTTCAGATCTTCAGACTGACACATGCCCAACTGAGCTATTTCAGCAGATGTTTGACCCCAGCAATGAACGAACTGAAAGACTTGCCCTTTCAGAAAATACCATCAAAGGAAACATTGAATTTTGGGAATTCCTCTCATTCTCCTTTTCTGACTTCCAAAAAAAGCACATTTGCTGAAACCAGGAATTGAACCAAGGACCTTCAGATCTTCAGTCTGACGCTTTCCCAACTGAGCTATTTCAGCAGATATTTGACCACAGCAATGAACGGACTGATAGACTTGCCCCTTCAGAAAATACCATCAAAAGAAACATTGAATTTTGTGAAATCTGCTCATTCTCCTTTTTCTGACTTCCAAAGAAAGCACCTTTGCTGAAACCAGGAATTGAACCAAAGACCTTCAGATCTTCAGTCTGACACTCTCCCAACTGAGCTATTTCAGCAGATATTTGACCGCATTAATGAACGAACTGACAGACTTGCCCTTTCTGAAAACACCATCAAAGGAAACATTGAATGTTGTGAAATCCTCTCATTCTCCTTTTCTGACTTCCAAAAAAAGCACATTTGCTGAAACCAGGAATTCAACAAGGAACCTTCAGATCTTCAGTCTGATGCTCTCCCAACTGAGCGATTTCAGCAGGTGTTCGACAATAGCAATGAACGAACTGAAAGACCTGCACTTTTTGAAAACCCCATCAAAAGAAACTGAAATTTGTGAATTCCTCTCATTCTCCTTTCTGACTTCCAAAAAAAGAACGTTTGCTGAAACCAGGAATTGAACCAAGGACCTTCAGATCTATTAGTCTGACACTCTCCCAACTGAGCTATTTCAGCAGATGCTTTATCAAATCAATGAACGAACTGAAAGACTTGCCCTTACAGAAAACACCATCAAAAGAAACATCGAATTTTGTGAATTCCTCTCATTCTCCTTCACTGACTTCCAAAAAAAGCACGTTTGCTGAAACCAGGAATTGAACCAGTGACCTTCAGATCTTCAGTCTGACGCTCTCCCAACTGAGATATTTCAGGAGGTGTGTGACCACAGCAATGAACAAACTGAAAGTCTTGCCCTTTCAGAAAACACCTTCAAAAGAAACATTGAAATTTGTGAATTCCTCTCATTCTCCTTCACTGACTTCCAAAAAAAGCACGTTTGCTGAAACCAGGAATTGAACGAGTGACCTTCAGATCTTCAGTCTGATGCTCTCCCAACTGAGCTATTTCAGCCAATGTTTGACCATAGCAATGAATGAACTGAAAGACTTGCCCTTTCAGGAAATACCATCAAAAGAAACATTGAATTTTGTGAATTCCACTCATTCTCCTTTCTGACTTCCAAAAAAAGCACATTTGTTGAAACCAGGAATTGAACCAAGGACCTTCAGATCTTCAGTCTGACGCTCTCCCAACTGAGCTATTTCAGCAGATATTTGACCACAGCAATGAACAAACTGATAGACTTGCCCTTTCAGAAAATACCATCAAAAGAAACATTGAATTTTGTGAAATCCTCTCATTCTCCTTTTCTGACTTCCAAAAAAAAGCACGTTTGCTGGAAGTAGGAATTGAACCAAGGACCTTCAGATCTTCAGACTGACACACTCCCAACTGAGCTATTTCAGCAGATGCTTCACACCAGCAATGAACCAACTGAAAGACTTGCCCTTTCAGAAAACAGCATCAAAAGAAACATTGAAATTTGTGAATTCCTCTCATTCTCCTTTTCTGACTTCCAAAAAAAGCAGATTTGCTGAAATCAGGAATTGAACCAAAGACCTTCAGATCTTCAGTCTGACGCTCTCCCAACTGAGCTATTTCAGCAGATATTTGACCGCATTAATGAACGAACTGACAGACTTGCCCTTTCTGAAAACACCATCAAAGGAAACATTGAATGTTGTGAATTCCTCTCATTCTCCTTTTCTGACTTCCAAAAAAAGCAGATTTGCTGAAACCAGGAATTGAACCAAAGACCTTCAGATCTTCAGTCTGACACTCTCCCAACTGAGCTATTTCAGCAGATATTTGACTGCATTAATGAACGAACTGACAGACTTGCCCTTTCTGAAAACACCATCAAAGGAAACATTGAATGTTGTGAAATCCTCTCATTCTCCTTTTCTGACTTCCAAAAAAAGCACATTTGCTGAAACCAGGAATTCAACAAGGAACCTTCAGATCTTCAGTCTGATGCTCTCCCAACTGAGCGATTTCAGCAGGTGTTCGACAATAGCAATGAACGAACTGAAAGACCTGCACTTTTTGAAAACCCCATCAAAAGAAACATTGAAATTTGTGAATTCCTCTCATTCTCCTTTTCTGACTTCCAAAAAACGAACATTTGATGAAACCAGGAATTTGAACCAGGGACCTTCAGATCTTCAGTCTGATGCTCTCCCAACTGAGCTATTTCAGCAGGTGTTTGACAATAGCAATGAACGAACTGAAAGACCTGCACTTTTTGAAAACACCATCAAAAGAAACATTGAAATTTGTGAATTCTTCTCATTCTCCTTTACTGACTTCCAAAAAAAGCACGCTTGTTGAAACTAGGAATTGAACCAGGGACCTTCAGATCTATCAGTTGACCCTCTCCCAACTGAGCTATTTCAGCGGATGTTTGACCATAACAATGAACTAACTGATAGACTTGCCCTTTCAGAAAACACCATCAAAGGAAACATTGAATTTTGTGAATTCCTCTCATTCTCCTTTTCTGATTTCCAAAACAGCACGTTTGCTGAAATCTGGAATTGAACCAAGGACCTTCAGATCTTCAGACTGACACATGCCCAACTGAGCTATTTCAGCAGATGTTTGACCCCAGCAATGAACGAACTGAAAGACTTGCCCTTTCAGAAAATACCATCAAAGGAAACATTGAATTTTGGGAATTCCTCTCATTCTCCTTTTCTGACTTCCAAAAAAAGCACATTTGCTGAAACCAGGAATTGAACCAAGGACCTTCAGATCTTCAGTCTGACGCTTTCCCAACTGAGCTATTTCAGCAGATATTTGACCACAGCAATGAACGGACTGATAGACTTGCCCCTTCAGAAAATACCATCAAAAGAAACATTGAATTTTGTGAAATCTGCTCATTCTCCTTTTTCTGACTTCCAAAGAAAGCACCTTTGCTGAAACCAGGAATTGAACCAAAGACCTTCAGATCTTCAGTCTGACACTCTCCCAACTGAGCTATTTCAGCAGATATTTGACCGCATTAATGAACGAACTGACAGACTTGCCCTTTCTGAAAACACCATCAAAGGAAACATTGAATGTTGTGAAATCCTCTCATTCTCCTTTTCTGACTTCCAAAAAAAGCACATTTGCTGAAACCAGGAATTCAACAAGGAACCTTCAGATCTTCAGTCTGATGCTCTCCCAACTGAGCGATTTCAGCAGGTGTTCGACAATAGCAATGAACGAACTGAAAGACCTGCACTTTTTGAAAACCCCATCAAAAGAAACTGAAATTTGTGAATTCCTCTCATTCTCCTTTCTGACTTCCAAAAAAAGAACGTTTGCTGAAACCAGGAATTGAACCAAGGACCTTCAGATCTATTAGTCTGACACTCTCCCAACTGAGCTATTTCAGCAGATGCTTTATCAAATCAATGAACGAACTGAAAGACTTGCCCTTACAGAAAACACCATCAAAAGAAACATCGAATTTTGTGAATTCCTCTCATTCTCCTTCACTGACTTCCAAAAAAAGCACGTTTGCTGAAACCAGGAATTGAACCAGTGACCTTCAGATCTTCAGTCTGACGCTCTCCCAACTGAGATATTTCAGGAGGTGTGTGACCACAGCAATGAACAAACTGAAAGTCTTGCCCTTTCAGAAAACACCTTCAAAAGAAACATTGAAATTTGTGAATTCCTCTCATTCTCCTTCACTGACTTCCAAAAAAAGCACGTTTGCTGAAACCAGGAATTGAACGAGTGACCTTCAGATCTTCAGTCTGATGCTCTCCCAACTGAGCTATTTCAGCCAATGTTTGACCATAGCAATGAATGAACTGAAAGACTTGCCCTTTCAGGAAATACCATCAAAAGAAACATTGAATTTTGTGAATTCCACTCATTCTCCTTTCTGACTTCCAAAAAAAGCACATTTGTTGAAACCAGGAATTGAACCAAGGACCTTCAGATCTTCAGTCTGACGCTCTCCCAACTGAGCTATTTCAGCAGATATTTGACCACAGCAATGAACAAACTGATAGACTTGCCCTTTCAGAAAATACCATCAAAAGAAACATTGAATTTTGTGAAATCCTCTCATTCTCCTTTTCTGACTTCCAAAAAAAAGCACGTTTGCTGGAAGTAGGAATTGAACCAAGGACCTTCAGATCTTCAGACTGACACACTCCCAACTGAGCTATTTCAGCAGATGCTTCACACCAGCAATGAACCAACTGAAAGACTTGCCCTTTCAGAAAACAGCATCAAAAGAAACATTGAAATTTGTGAATTCCTCTCATTCTCCTTTTCTGACTTCCAAAAAAAGCAGATTTGCTGAAATCAGGAATTGAACCAAAGACCTTCAGATCTTCAGTCTGACGCTCTCCCAACTGAGCTATTTCAGCAGATATTTGACCGCATTAATGAACGAACTGACAGACTTGCCCTTTCTGAAAACACCATCAAAGGAAACATTGAATGTTGTGAAATCCTCTCATTCTCCTTTTCTGACTTCCAAAAAAAGCACATTTCCTGAAACCAGGAATTGAACCAAAGACCTTCAGATCTTCAGTCTGATGCTTTACCAAATGAGCTATTTTAGCAGATATTTTATCAAAGCAATGAACGAACTGAAAGACTTGCCCTTACAGAAAACACCATCAAAAGAAACATCGAATTTTGTGAATTCCTCTCATTCTCCTTTACTGACTTCAAGAAAAAGAACGTTTGCTGAAACCAGGAATTGAACCAAGGGCTTTAAAGATCTTTAGTCTGACGCTCTCCCAACAGAGCTATTTCAGCAGATATTTGACCACACCAATGAACGAACTGATGGACTTGCACTTTCAGAAAACACCTTCAAAAGAAACATTGAAATTTGTGAATTCCTCTCATTCTCCTTTTCGGACTTCCAAAAAAAGCACGTTTGCTGAAACCAGGAATTGAACCAGTGACCTTCAGATCTTCAGTCTGACGCTCTCCCAACTGAGCTATTTCAGGAAGTGTGTGACCACAGCAATGAACAAACTGAAAGCCTTGCCCTTTCAGAAAACACCTTCAAAAGAAACATTGAAATTTGTGAATTCTACTCATTCTCCTTTTGCTGACTTCCAAAAAAAGCACATTTGCTGAAACCAGGAATTGAACCAAGGATCTTCAGATCTTCAGTCTGATGCTCTCCCAACTGAGCGATTTCAGCAGGTGTTCGACAATAGCAATGAACGAACTGAAAGACCTGCACTTTTTGAAAACACCATCAAAAGAAACATTGAAATTTGTGAATTCCTCTCATTCTCCTTTTCTGACTTCCAAAAAAAGAACGTTTGCTGAAACCAGGAATTGAACCAGGGACCTTCAGATCTTCAGTCTGACGCTCTCCCAACTGAGCTATTTCAGCAGATATTTGACCACAGCAATGAACAAACTGATAGACTTGCCCTTTCAGAAAATACCATCAAAAGAAACATTGAAATTTGTGAATTCCTCTCATTCTCCTTTTCGGACTTCCAAAAAAAGCACGTTTGCTGAAACCAGGAATTGAACCAGTGACCTTCAGATCTTCAGTCTGACGCTCTCCCAACTGAGCTATTTCAGGAGGTGTGTGACCACAGCAATGCACAAACTGAAAGCCTTGCCCTTTCAGAAAACACCTTCAAAAGAAACATTGAAATTTGTGAATACTACTCATTCTCCTTTCTGACTTCCAAAAAAAGCACATTTGCTGAAACCAGGAATTCAACAAGGAACCTTCAGATCTTCAGTCTGATGCTCTCCCAACTGAGCGATTTCAGCAGGTGTTCGACAATAGCAATGAACGAACTGAAAGACCTGCACTTTTTGAAAACCCCATCAAAAGAAACATTGAAATTTGTGAATTCCTCTCATTCTCCTTTTCTGACTTCCAAAAAAAGAACGTTTGCTGAAACCAGGAATTGAACCAAGGACCTTCAGATCTTCAGTCTGACACTCTCCCAACTGAGCTATTTCAGCAGATGCTTTATCAAACCAATGAACGAACTGAAAGACTTGCCCTTACAGAAAACACCATCAAAAGAAACATCGAATTTTGTGAATTCCTCTCATTCTCCTTCACTGATTTCCAAAAAAAGCACGTTTGCTGAAACCAGGAATTGAACCAGTGACCTTCACATCTTCAGTCTGACGCTCTCCCAACTGAGCTATTTCAGGAGGTGTGTGGCCACAGCAATGAACAAACTGAAAGTCTTGCCCTTTCAGAAAACACCTTCAAAAGAAACATTGAAATTTGTGAATTCCTCTCATTCCCCTTTTCGGACTTCCAAAAAAAGAACATTTGCTGAAACCAGGAATTGAACCAGGGACCTTCAGATCTTCAGTCTGATGCTCTCCCAACTGAGCTATTTCAGCCAATGTTTGACCATAGCAATGAACGAACTGAAAGACTTGCCCTTTCAGGAAATACCATCAAAAGAAACATTGAATTTTGTGAATTCCACTCATTCTCCTTTTCTGACTTCCAAAAAAAAGCACATTTGTTGAAACCAGGAATTGAACCAAGGACCTTCAAGTCTTCAGTCTGACGCTCTCCCAACTGAGCTATTTCAGCAGATATTTGACCACAGCAATGAACAAACTGATAGACTTGCCCTTTCAGAAAATACCATCAAAAGAAACATTGAAATTTGTGAATTCCTCTCATTCTCCTTTTCGGACTTCCAAAAAAAGCACGTTTGCTGAAACCAGGAATTGAACCAGTGACCTTCAGATCTTCAGTCTGATGCTCTCCCAACTGAGCTATTTCAGGAGGTGTGTGACCACAGCAATGCACAAACTGAAAGCCTTGCCCTTTCAGAAAACACCTTCAAAAGAAACATTGAAATTTGTGAATTCTACTCATTCTCCTTTGCTGACTTCCAAAAAAAGCACATTTGCTGAAACCAGGAATTCAACAAGGAACCTTGAGATCTTCAGTCTGATGCTCTCCCAACTGAGCGATTTCAGCAGGTGTTCGACAATAGCAATGAACGAACTGAAAGACCTGCACTTTTTGAAAACCCCATCAAAAGAAACATTGAAATTAGTGAATTCCTCTCATTCTCCTTTTCTGACTTCCAAAAAAAGAACGTTTGCTGAAACCAGGAATTGAACCAGTGACCTTCAGATCTTCAGTCTGACGCTCTCCCAACTGAGCTATTTCAGGAGATGTTTGACCACAACAATGAACAAACTGATAGACTTGCCCTTTCAGAAAACACCATCAAAGGAAACATTGAATTTTGTTAATTCCTCTCATTCTCCTTTTCTGATTTCCAAAACAGCACGTTTGCTGAAATCTGGAATTGAACCAAGGACCTTCAGATCTTCAGACTGACACATGCCCAACTGAGCTATTTCAGCAGATGTTTGACCCCAGCAATGAACGAACTGAAAGACTTGCCCTTTCAGAAAATACCATCAAAGGAAACATTGAATTTTGGGAATTCCTCTCATTCTCCTTTTCTGACTTCCAAAATAAAGCACATTTGCTGAAACCAGGAATTGAACCAAGGACCTTCAGATCTTCAGTCTGACGCTCTCCCAACTGAGCTATTTCAGCAGATATTTGACCACAGCAATGAACGAACTGATAGACTTGCCCTTACAGAAAACACCATCAAAAGAAACATCGAATTTTGTGAATTCCTCTCATTCTCCTTTACTGACTTCAAGAAAAGAACGTTTGCTGAAACCAGGAATTGAACCAAGGGCTTTAAGATCTTCAGTCTGACACTCTCCCAACAGAGCTATTTCAGCAGATATTTGACCACACCAATGAACGAACTGATGGACTTGCACTTTCAGAAAACACCATCAAAAGAAATATTGAATTTTGTGAATTCCTCTCATTCTCCTTTATTGACTTCCAAAAAAGCATGTTTGCTGAAACCAGGAATTGAACGAGTGACCTTCAGATCTTCAGTCTGATGCTCTCCCAACTGAGCTATTTCAGCCAATGTTTGACCACAGCAATGAACAAACTGAAAGTCTTGCCCTTTCAGAAAACACCTTCAAAAGAAACATTGAAATTTGTGAATTCCTCTCATTCTCCTTTTCGGACTTCCAAAAAAAGCACGTTTGCTGAAACCAGGAATTGAACCAGTGACCTTCAGATCTTCAGTCTGACGCTCTCCCAACTGAGCTATTTCAGGAGGTGTGCGATCACAGCAATGCACAAACTGAAAGCCTTGCCCTTTCAGAAAACACCTTCAAAAGAAACATTGAAATTTGTGAATTCTACTCATTCTCCTTTTCTGACTTCCAAAAAAAGCACATTTGCTGAAACCAGGAATTCAACAAGGAACTTTCAGATCTTCAGTCTGATGCTCTCCCAACTGAGCGATTTCAGCAGGTGTTCGACAATAGCAATGAACGAACTGAAAGACCTGCACTTTTTGAAAACCCCATCAAAAGAAACATTGAAATTTGTGAATTCCTCTCATTCTCCTTTTCTGACTTCCAAAAAAAGAACATCTGCTGAAACCAGGAATTGAACCAAGGACCTTCAGATCTTCAGTCTGACACTCTCCCAACTGAGCTATTTCAGCAGATGCTTTATCAAATCAATGAACGAACTGATAGACTTGCCCTTACAGAAAACACCATCAAAAGAAACATCGAATTTTGTGAATTCCTCTCATTCTCCTTCACTGACTTCCAAAAAAAGCACGTTTGCTGAAACCAGGAATTGAACCAGTGACCTTCAGATCTTCAGTCTGACGCTCTCCCAACTGAGCTATTTCAGGAGGTGTGTGACCACAGCAATGAACAAACTGAAAGTCTTGCCCTTTCAGAAAACAGCATCAAAAGAAACATTGAAATTTGTGAATTCCTCTCATTCTCCTTTTCTGACTTCCAAAAAAAGCAGATTTGCTGAAACCAGGAATTGAACCAAAGACCTTCAGATCTTCAGTCTGACACTCTCCCAACTGAGCTATTTCAGCAGATATTTGACTGCATTAATGAACGAACTGACAGACTTGCCCTTTCTGAAAACACCATCAAAGGAAACATTGAATGTTGTGAAATCCTCTCATTCTCCTTTTCTGACTTCCAAAAAAAGCACATTTGCTGAAACCAGGAATTCAACAAGGAACCTTCAGATCTTCAGTCTGATGCTCTCCCAACTGAGCGATTTCAGCAGGTGTTCGACAATAGCAATGAACGAACTGAAAGACCTGCACTTTTTGAAAACCCCATCAAAAGAAACATTGAAATTTGTGAATTCCTCTCATTCTCCTTTTCTGACTTCCAAAAAAAGAACGTTTGCTGAAACCAGGAATTGAACCAAGGACCTTCAGATCTATTAGTCTGACACTCTCCCAACTGAGCTATTTCAGCAAATGCTTTATCAAATCAATGAACGAACTGAAAGACTTGCCCTTACAGAAAACACCATCAAAAGAAACATCGAATTTTGTGAATTCCTCTCATTCTCCTTCACTGACTTCCAAAAAAAGCACGTTTGCTGAAACCAGGAATTGAACCAGTGACCTTCAGATCTTCAGTCTGACGCTCTCCCAACTGAGCTATTTCAGGAGGTGTGTGACCACAGCAATGAACAAACTGAAAGTCTTGCCCTTTCAGAAAACACCTTCAAAAGAAACATTGAAATTTGTGAATTCCTCTCATTCTCCTTCACTGACTTCCAAAAAAAGCACGTTTGCTGAAATCAGGAATTGAACGAGTGACCTTCAGATCTTCAGTCTGATGCTCTCCCAACTGAGCTATTTCAGCCAATGTTTGACCATAGCAATGAACGAACTGAAAGACTTGCCCTTTCAGGAAATACCATCAAAAGAAACATTGAATTTTGTGAATTCCACTCATTCTCCTTTTCTGACTTCCAAAAAAAGCACATTTGTTGAAACCAGGAATTGAACCAAGGACCTTCAGATCTTCAGACTGACACACTCCCAACTGAGCTATATCAGCAGATGCTTGACACCAGCAATGAACCAACTGAAAGACTTGCCCTTTCAGAAAACAGCATCAAAAGAAACATTGAAATTTGTGATTTCCTCTCATTCTCCTTTTCTGACTTCCAAAAAAAAGCAGATTTGCTGAAACCAGGAATTGAACCAAAGACCTTCAGATCTTCAGTCTGACGCTCTCCCAACTGAGCTATTTCAGCAGATATTTGACCGCATTAATGAACGAACTGACAGACTTGCCCTTTCTGAAAACACCATCAAAGGAAACATTGAATGTTGTGAAATCCTCTCATTCTCCTTTTCTGACTTCCAAAAAGAGCACATTTGCTGAAACCAGGAATTGAACCAAAGACCTTCAGATCTTCAGTCTGATGCTTTACCAAATGAGCTATTTTAGCAGATATTTTATCAAAGCAATGAACGAACTGAAAGACTTGCCCTTACAGAAAACACCATCAAAAGAAACATCGAATTTTGTGAATTCCTCTCATTCTCGTTTACTGACTTCAAGAAAAAGAACGTTTGCTGAAACCAGGAATTGAACCAAGGGCTTTAAGATCTTCAGTCTGACGCTCTCCCAACAGAGCTATTTCAGCAAATATTTGACCACACCAATGAACGAACTGATGGACTTGCACTTTCAGAAAACACCATCAAAAGAAATATTGAATTTTGTGAATTCCTCTCATTCTCCTTTACTGACTTCCAAAAAAGCACGTTTGCTGAAACCAGGTTATTGAACCAGTGACCTTCAGATCTTCAGTCTGACGCTCTCCCAACTGAGCTATTTCAGGAAGTGTGTGCCCACAGCAATGAACAAACTGAAAGCCTTGCCCTTTCAGAAAACACCTTCAAAAGAAACATTGAAATTTGTGAATTCTACTCATTCTCCTTTTCTGACTTCCAAAAAAAGCACATTTGCTGAAACCAGGAATTGAACCAAGGATCTTCAGATCTTCAGTCTGATGCTCTCCCAACTGAGCGATTTCAGCCAATGTTTGACCACAGCAATGAACAAACTGATAGACTTGCCCTTTCAGAAAATACCATCAAAAGAAACATTGAAATTTGTGAATTCCTCTCATTCTCCTTTTCGGACTTCCAAAAAAAGCACGTTTGCTGAAACCAGGAATTGAACCAGTGACCTTCAGATCTTCAGTCTGACGCTCTCCCAACTGAGCTATTTCAGGAGGTGTGTGACCACAGCAATGCACAAACTGAAAGCCTTGCCCTTTCAGAAAACACCTTCAAAAGAAACATTGAAATTTGTGAATTCTACTCATTCTCCTTTCTGACTTCCAAAAAAAGCACATTTGCTGAAACCAGGAATTCAACAAGGAACCTTCAGATCTTCAGTCTGATGCTCTCCCAACTGAGCGATTTCAGCAGGTGTTCGACAATAGCAATGAACGAACTGAAAGACCTGCACTTTTTGAAAACCCCATCAAAAGAAACATTGAAATTTGTGAATTCCTCTCATTCTCCTTTTCTGACTTCCAAAAAAAGAACGTTTGCTGAAACCAGGAATTGAACCAAGGACCTTCAGATCTTCAGTCTGACACTCTCCCAACTGAGCTATTTCAGCAGATGCTTTATCAAACCAATGAACGAACTGAAAGACTTGCCCTTACAGAAAACACCATCAAAAGAAACATCGAATTTTGTGAATTCCTCTCATTCTCCTTCACTGATTTCCAAAAAAAGCACGTTTGCTGAAACCAGGAATTGAACCAGTGACCTTCACATCTTCAGTCTGACGCTCTCCCAACTGAGCTATTTCAGGAGGTGTGTGGCCACAGCAATGAACAAACTGAAAGTCTTGCCCTTTCAGAAAACACCTTCGAAAGAAACATTGAAATTTGTGAATTCCTCTCATTCCCCTTTTCGGACTTCCAAAAAAAGAACATTTGCTGAAACCAGGAATTGAACCAGGGACCTTCAGATCTTCAGTCTGATGCTCTCCCAACTGAGCTATTTCAGCCAATGTTTGACCATAGCAATGAACGAACTGAAAGACTTGCCCTTTCAGGAAATACCATCAAAAGAAACATTGAATTTTGTGAATTCCACTCATTCTCCTTTTCTGACTTCCAAAAAAAAGCACATTTGTTGAAACCAGGAATTGAACCAAGGACCTTCAAGTCTTCAGTCTGACGCTCTCCCAACTGAGCTATTTCAGCAGATATTTGACCACAGCAATGAACAAACTGATAGACTTGCCCTTTCAGAAAATACCATCAAAAGAAACATTGAAATTTGTGAATTCCTCTCATTCTCCTTTTCGGACTTCCAAAAAAAGCACGTTTGCTGAAACCAGGAATTGAACCAGTGACCTTCAGATCTTCAGTCTGATGCTCTCCCAACTGAGCTATTTCAGGAGGTGTGTGACCACAGCAATGCACAAACTGAAAGCCTTGCCCTTTCAGAAAACACCTTCAAAAGAAACATTGAAATTTGTGAATTCTACTCATTCTCCTTTGCTGACTTCCAAAAAAAGCACATTTGCTGAAACCAGGAATTCAACAAGGAACCTTGAGATCTTCAGTCTGATGCTCTCCCAACTGAGCGATTTCAGCAGGTGTTCGACAATAGCAATGAACGAACTGAAAGACCTGCACTTTTTGAAAACCCCATCAAAAGAAACATTGAAATTTGTGAATTCCTCTCATTCTCCTTTTCTGACTTCCAAAAAAAGAACGTTTGCTGAAACCAGGAATTGAACCAGTGACCTTCAGATCTTCAGTCTGACGCTCTCCCAACTGAGCTATTTCAGGAGATGTTTGACCACAACAATGAACAAACTGATAGACTTGCCCTTTCAGAAAACACCATCAAAGGAAACATTGAATTTTGTTAATTCCTCTCATTCTCCTTTTCTGATTTCCAAAACAGCACGTTTGCTGAAATCTGGAATTAGAACCAAGGACCTTCAGATCTTCAGACTGACACATGCCCAACTGAGCTATTTCAGCAGATGTTTGACCCCAGCAATGAACGAACTGAAAGACTTGCCCTTTCAGAAAATACCATCAAAGGAAACATTGAATTTTGGGAATTCCTCTCATTCTCCTTTTCTGACTTCCAAAATAAAGCACATTTGCTGAAACCAGGAATTGAACCAAGGACCTTCAGATCTTCAGTCTGACGCTCTCCCAACTGAGCTATTTCAGCAGATATTTGACCACAGCAATGAACGAACTGATAGACTTGCCCCTTCAGAAAATACCATCAAAAGAAACATTGAATTTTGTGAAATCTGCTCATTCTCCTTTTTCTGACTTCCAAGGAAAGCACCTTTGCTGAAACCAGGAATTGAACCAAAGACCTTCAGATCTATCAGTCTGACACTCTCCCAACTGAGCTATTTTAGCAGATGTTTTATCAAAGCAATGAACGAACTGAAAGACTTGCCCTTACAGAAAACACCATCAAAAGAAACATCGAATTTTGTGAATTCCTCTCATTCTCCTTTACTGACTTCAAGAAAAGAACGTTTGCTGAAACCAGGAATTGAACCAAGGGCTTTAAGATCTTCAGTCTGACACTCTCCCAACAGAGCTATTTCAGCAGATATTTGACCACACCAATGAACGAACTGATGGACTTGCACTTTCAGAAAACACCATCAAAAGAAATATTGAATTTTGTGAATTCCTCTCATTCTCCTTTATTGACTTCCAAAAAAGCACGTTTGCTGAAACCAGGTTATTGAACCAGTGACCTTCAGATCTTCAGTCTGACGCTCTCCCAACTGAGCTATTTCAGGAGGTGTGTGACCACAGCAATGAACAAACTGAAAGTCTTGCCCTTTCAGAAAACACCTTCAAAACAAACATTGAAATTTGTGAATTCCTCTCATTCTCCTTTATTGACTTCCAAAAAAGCACGTTTGCTGAAACCAGGTTATTGAACCAGTGACCTTCAGATCGTCAGTCTGACGCTCTCCCAACTGAGCTATTTCAGGAGGTGTGTGATCACAGCAATGCACAAACTGAAAGCCTTGCCCTTTCAGAAAACACCTTCAATAGAAACATTGAAATTTGTGAATTCTACTCATTCTCCTTTTCTGACTTCCAAAAAAAGCACATTTGCTGAAACCAGGAATTCAACAAGGAACCTTCAGATCTTCAGTCTGATGCTCTCCCAACTGAGCGATTTCAGCAGGTGTTCGACAATAGCAATGAACGAACTGAAAGAACTGCACTTTTTGAATACCCCATCAAAAGAAACATTGAAATTTGTGAATTCCTCTCATTCTCCTTTTCTGACTTCCAAAAAAAGCATGTTTGCTGAAACCAGGAATTGAACGAGTGACCTTCAGATCTTCAGTCTGATGCTCTCCCAACTGAGCTATTTCAGCCAATGTTTGACCACAGCAATGAACAAACTGAAAGTCTTGCCCTTTCAGAAAACACCTTCAAAAGAAACATTGAAATTTGTGAATTCCTCTCATTCTCCTTTTCGTTCTTCCAAAAAAAGCACGTTTGCTGAAACCAGGAATTGAACCAGTGACCTTCAGATCTTCAGTCTGACGCTCTCCCAACTGAGCTATTTCAGGAGGTGTGTGATCACAGCAATGCACAAACTGAAAGCCTTGCCCTTTCAGAAAACACCTTCAAAAGAAACATTGAAATTTGTGAATTCTACTCATTCTCCTTTTCTGACTTCCAAAAAAAGCACATTTGCTGAAACCAGGAATTCAACAAGGAACCTTCAGATCTTCAGTCTGATGCTCTCCCAACTGAGCGATTTCAGCAGGTGTTCGACAATAGCAATGAACGAACTGAAAGACCTGCACTTTTTGAAAACCCCATCAAAAGAAACATTGAAATTTGTGAATTCCTCTCATTCTCCTTTTCTGACTTCCAAAAAAAGAACATCTGCTGAAACCAGGAATTGAACCAAGGACCTTCAGATTTTCAGTCTGACACTCTCCCAACTGAGCTATTTCAGCAGATGCTTTATCAAATCAATGAACGAACTGAAAGACTTGCCCTTACAGAAAACACCATCAAAAGAAACATCGAATTTTGTGAATTCCTCTCATTCTCCTTCACTGACTTCCAAAAAAAGCACGTTTGCTGAAACCAGGAATTGAACCAGTGACCTTCAGATCTTCAGTCTGACGCTCTCCCAACTGAGCTATTTCAGAAGGTGTGTGACCACAGCAATGAACAAACTGAAAGTCTTGCCCTTTCAGAAAACAGCATCAAAAGAAACATTGAAATTTGTGAATTCCTCTCATTCTCCTTTTCTGACTTCCAAAAAAAGCAGATTTGCTGAAACCAGGAATTGAACCAAAGACCTTCAGATCTTCAGTCTGACACTCTCCCAACTGAGCTATTTCAGCAGATATTTGACTGCATTAATGAACGAACTGACAGACTTGCCCTTTCTGAAAACACCATCAAAGGAAACATTGAATGTTGTGAAATCCTCTCATTCTCCTTTTCTGACTTCCAAAAAAAGCACATTTGCTGAAACCAGGAATTCAACAAGGAACCTTCAGATCTTCAGTCTGATGCTCTCCCAACTGAGCGATTTCAGCAGGTGTTCGACAATAGCAATGAACGAACTGAAAGACCTGCACTTTTTGAAAACCCCATCAAAAGAAACATTGAAATTTGTGAATTCCTCTCATTCTCCTTTTCTGACTTCCAAAAAAAGAACGTTTGCTGAAACCAGGAATTGAACCAAGGACCTTCAGATCTATTAGTCTGACACTCTCCCAACTGAGCTATTTCAGCAAATGCTTTATCAAATCAATGAACGAACTGAAAGACTTGCCCTTACAGAAAACACCATCAAAAGAAACATCGAATTTTGTGAATTCCTCTCATTCTCCTTCACTGACTTCCAAAAAAAGCACGTTTGCTGAAACCAGGAATTGAACCAGTGACCTTCAGATCTTCAGTCTGACGCTCTCCCAACTGAGCTATTTCAGGAGGTGTGTGATCACAGCAATGAACAAACTGAAAGTCTTGCCCTTTCAGAAAACACCTTCAAAAGAAACATTGAAATTTGTGAATTCCTCTCATTCTCCTTCACTGACTTCCAAAAAAAGCACGTTTGCTGAAATCAGGAATTGAACGAGTGACCTTCAGATCTTCAGTCTGATGCTCTCCCAACTGAGCTATTTCAGCCAATGTTTGACCATAGCAATGAACGAACTGAAAGACTTGCCCTTTCAGGAAATACCATCAAAAGAAACATTGAATTTTGTGAATTCCACTCATTTTCCTTTTCTGACTTCCAAAAAAAGCACATTTGTTGAAACCAGGAATTGAACCAAGGACCTGCAGATCTTCAGTCAGACACTCTCCCAACTGAGCTATTTCAGCAGATATTTGATCACAGCAATGAACAAACTGATAGACTTGCCCTTTCAGAAAATACCATCAAAAGAAACATTGAATTTTGTGAAATCCTCTCATTCTCCTTTTCTGACTTCCAAAAAAAAGCACATTTGCTGGAACTAGGAATTGAACCAAGGACCTTCAGATCTTCAGACTGACACACTCCCAACTGAGCTATTTCAGCAGATGCTTGACACCAGCAATGAACCAACTGAAAGACTTGCCCTTTCAGAAAACAGCATCAAAAGAAACATTGAAATTTGTGATTTCCTCTCATTCTCCTTTTCTGACTTCCAAAAAAAGCAGATTTGCTGAAACCAGGAATTGAACCAAAGACCTTCAGATCTTCAGTCTGACGCTCTCCCAACTGAGCTATTTCAGCAGATATTTGACCGCATTAATGAACGAACTGACAGACTTGCCCTTTCTGAAAACACCATCAAAGGAAACATTGAATGTTGTGAAATCCTCTCATTCTCCTTTTCTGACTTCCAAAAAAAGCACATTTGCTGAAACCAGGAATTGAACCAAAGACCTTCAGATCTTCAGTCTGATGCTTTACCAGATGAGCTATTTTAGCAGATATTTTATCAAAGCAATGAACGAACTGAAAGACTTGCCCTTACAGAAAACACCATCAAAAGAAACATCGAATTTTGTGAATTCCTCTCATTCTCGTTTACTGACTTCAAGAAAAAGAACGTTTGCTGAAACCAGGAATTGAACCAAGGGCTTTAAGATCTTCAGTCTGACGCTCTCCCAACAGAGCTATTTCAGCAAATATTTGACCACACCAATGAACGAACTGATGGACTTGCACTTTCAGAAAACACCATCAAAAGAAATATTGAATTTTGTGAATTCCTCTCATTCTCCTTTACTGACTTCCAAAAAAGCACGTTTGCTGAAACCAGGTTATTGAACCAGTGACCTTCAGATCTTCAGTCTGACGCTCTCCCAACTGAGCTATTTCAGGAAGTGTGTGACCACAGCAATGAACAAACTGAAAGCCTTGCCCTTTCAGAAAACACCTTCAAAAGAAACATTGAAATTTGTGAATTCTACTCATTCTCCTTTCTGACTTCCAAAAAAAGCACATTTGCTGAAACCAGGAATTGAACCAAGGATCTTCAGATCTTCAGTCTGATGCTCTCCCAACTGAGCGATTTCAGCAGATGTTCGACAACAGCAATGAACGAACTGAAAGACCTGCACTTTTTGAAAACACCATCAAAAGAAACATTGAAATTTGTGAATTCCTCTCATTCTCCTTTTCTGACTTCCAAAAAAAGAACGTTTGCTGAAACCAGGAATTGAACCAAGGATCTTCAGATCTTCAGTCTGATGCTCTCCCAACTGAACTATTTCAGCAGGTGTTCGACAATAGCAATGAACGAACTGAAAGACCTGCACTTTTTGAAAACACCATCAAAAGAAACATTGAAATTTGTGAATTCCTCTCATTCTCCTTTTCTGACTTCCAAAAAAAGAACGTTTGCTGAAACCAGGAATTGAACCAAGGACCTTCAGATCTTCAGTCTGACACTCTCCCAACTGAGCTATTTCAGCAGATGCTTTATCAAACCAATGAACGAACTGAAAGACTTGCCCTTACAGAAAACACCATCAAAAGAAACATCGAATTTTGTGAATTCCTCTCATTCTCCTTTACTGACTTCAAGGAAAAGAATGTTTGCTGAAATCAGGAATTGAACCAAGGACCTTCAGATCTTCAGTCTGATGCTCTCCCAACTGAGCTATTTCAGCAGATATTTAACCACACCAATGAACGAACTGATGGACTTGCACTTTCAGAAAACACCATCAAAAGAAACATAGAATTTTGTGAATTCCTCTCATTCTCCTTCACTGACTTCCAAAAAAAGCACGTTTGCTGAAACCAGGAATTGAACCAGTGACCTTCACATCTTCAGTTTGACGCTCTCCCAACTGAGCTATTTCAGGAGGTGTGTGGCCACAGCAATGAACAAACTGAAAGTCTTGCCCTTTCAGAAAACACCTTCAAAAGAAACATTGAAATTTGTGAATTCCTCTCATTCCCCTTTTCGGACTTTCAAAAAAAGAACATTTGCTGAAACCAGGAATTGAACCAAGGACCCTCAAGTCTTCAGTCTGACGCTCTCCCAACTGAGCTATTTCGGCAGATATTTGACCACAGCAATGAACAAACTGATAGACTTGCCCTTTCAGAAAATACCATCAAAGGAAACATTGAATTTTGTGAAATCCTCTCATTCTCCTTTTGTGACTTCCAAAAAAAGCGCGTTTGCTGAAACCATGAATTGAACCAAGGACCTTCAGATCTTCAGTCTGACGCTCTCCCAACTGAGCTATTCAAGAGGTGTGTGACCACAGCAATGAACAAACTGAAAGTCTTGCCCTTTCAGATAACACCTTCAAAAGAAACATTGAAATTTGTGAATTCCGCTCATTCTCCTTTCTGACTTCCAAAGAAAGCACCTTTGCTGAAATGAGGAATTCAACCAGGAACCTTCAGATCTTCAGTCTGATGCTCTCCCAACTGAGCTATTTCAGCAGGTGTTCGACAATAGCAATGAACGAACTGAAAGACCTGCACTTTTTGAAAACCCCATCAAAAGAAACATTGAAATTTGTGAATTCCTCTCATTCTCCTTTTCTGACTTCCAAAAAAAGAACGTCTGCTGAAACCAGGAATTGAACCAAGGACCTTCAGATCTTCAGTCTGACACTCTCCCAACTGAGCTATTTCAGCAGGTGTTTGACCACATCAATGAACGAACTGACAGACTTGCCCTTTCAGAAAACACCATCAAAAGAAACATCGAATTTTGTGAATTCCTCTCATTCTCCTTCACTGACTTGAAGAAAAAGAACATTTGCTGAAACCAGGCATTGAACCAGTGACCTTCAGCTCTTCAGTCTGATGCTCTCCCAACTGAGCTATTTCAGCCAATGTTTGACCATAGCATTGAACGAACTGAAAGTCTTGCCCTTTCAGAAAACACCTTCAAACGAAACATTGAAATTTGTGAATTCCTCTCATTCTCCTTTTCGGACTTCCAAAAAAAGAAAATTTGCTGAAACCAGGAATTGAACGAGGGACCTTCAGATCTTCAGTCTGATGCTCTCCCAACTGAGCTATTTCAGCCGATGTTTGACCATACCAATGAACGAACTGAAAGTCTTGCCCTTTCAGAAAATACCATCAAAAGAAACATTGAATTTTGTGAATTCCGCTCATTCTCCTTTCTGACTTCCAAAAAAAGCACATTTGCTGAAACCAGGAATTGAACCAAGGACCTTCAGATCTTCAGTCTGATGCTCTCCCAACTGAGCTATTTCATCAGGTGTGTGACCACAGCAATGAACGAACTGAAAGACTTGCACTTTCAGAAAACACCATCAAAGGAAACATTGAATTTTGTGAATGCCTCTCATTCTCCTTTTCTGATTTCCAAAACAGCATGTTTGCTGAAACCAGGAATTGAACCAAGGACCTTCAGTGTGACGCTGTCCCAACTGAGCTATTTCAGCAGATATTTGACCACAGCAATGAACGAACTGAGAGACTTGCCCTTTCAGAAAATACCATCAAAGGAAACATTGAATTTTGTGAAATCCTCTCATTCTCCTTTTCTGACTTCCAAAAAAACACATTTGCTGAAACCAGGAATTGAACCAAGGACCTTCAGATCTTCAGTCTGACGCTCTCCCAACTGAGCTATTTCAGCAGGTGTGTGACCACAACAATGAACGAACTGAAAGACTTGCCCTTACAGAAAACACCATCAAAGGAAACATTGAATTTTGTGAATTCCCTCTCATTCTCCTTTTCGGACTTCCAAAAAAAGAACATTTCCCGAAACCAGGATTTGAACCAGGGACCTTCAGATCTTCAGTCTGATGCTCTCCCAACTGAGCTATTTCAGCAGATATTGGACCACACCAATGAACGAACTGATGGACTTGCACTTTCAGAAAACACCATCAAAAGAAACATCGAATTTTGTGAATTCCTCTCATTCTCCTTTGCTGACTTCCAAAAAAAGAACGTTTGTTGAAAGCAGGAATTCAACCAGTGACCTTCATATCTTCAGTCTGACACACTCCCAACTGAGCTATTTCAGCAGATGCTTGACCCCAGCAATGAACGAACTGAAAGACTTGCCCTTTCAGAAAATACCATCAAAGGAAAATTTGAATTGTGAAATCCTCTCATTCTCCTTTTCTGACTTCCAAAAAAAGCACATTTGTTGAAACCAGGAATTGAACCAAGGACCTTCAGATCTTCAGTCTGACACTCTCCCAACTGAGCTATTTCAGCAGATATTTGATCACAGCAATGAACGAACTGAAAGACTTGCCCTTTCAGAAAACACCCTCAAAAGAAACGTTGAATTTTGTGAATTCTTCTCATTCTCCTTTTCGGACTTCCAAAAAAAGAACGTTTGATGAAAGCAGGAATTCAACCAGTGACCTGCAGATCTTCAGTCTGACACACTCCCAACTGAGCTATTTCAGCAGATGCTTGACCCCAGCAATGAACGAACTGAAAGACTTGCCCTTTCAGAAAATACCATCAAAAGAAACATTGAATTTTGTGAATTCCTCTCATTCTCCTTTTCTGACTTCCAAAGAAAGCACCTTTGCTGAAACCAGGAATTCAACCAGGAACCTTCAGATCTTCAGTCTGATGCTCTCCCAACTGAGCGATTTCAGCAGGTGTTCGACAATAACAATGAACGAACTGAAAGACCTGCACTTTTTGAAAACACCATCAAAAGAAACATTGAAATTTGTGAAATCCTCTCATTCTCCTTTTCTGACTTCCAAAAAAAGCACATTTGCTGAAACCAGGAATTGAACCAAGGACCTTCAGATCTTCAGTCTGATGCTCTCCCAACTGAGCTATTTCAGCAGATGTTTTATCAAACCAATGAACGAACTGAAAGACTTGCCCTTACAGAAAACACCATCAAAAGAAACATCGAATTTTGTGAATTTTTTTTTTTTTTTTTTTTGTATACTGAATCGAGGCTCGTGAAAGAGCTAACATTTATTTCACAAACAAATCAACCAGACAAACAAAATATACAAAAAGAGGGAGCGGAAGACAAGATGGGGAGAGAAGGGGAAGCACACAACCACAACATTTGAGAGCAGGGAGAAGTGTGGGAGGGAGAGGGCTTGGGGCAGGAGGCATGGGAAGGGGGGGGGGGGGCTGGGAGAAGTATAAAACACAAGGGGACCGAAATTACCGGGGGTAGAAAAGATCAAGGTTTTGGATGGGGGAGGATAAGACATCGTGGTGAACAGCTGTTTTAAAGACCTGGAGGGTGGAGTGGGATTGAAGAGAGTGAGGGAGTTTGTTCCAGAGGCGGGAGAAAAGAGGAATGAAGGAGTGAAGGTGAGCAGAAAGTCTTGATTTTGGCAGTTTAACCATAAGAGGGTTGCAGGCAGATCTTGTGCGACCTGTAGGAATATTTGGGGGACAGAGCCCAGAGAGGGCTGGGGGAGCAAGGCGAGAGAGGAGTCGGTAGAAGACGGAAAGATCACCAACCTGCCTGCGGTGAGTGAGTGAAAGGCCCTTGGAGTTAGCTTCATCGCGGGAGATTCCAATGATTCTGAACGCTTTGGTTTCAACAGCATGAAGATGGGCTAGGTGTGAGGCAGGAGCACCAGACCAGAGGGGAGAGCAGTAATTCCATAGAGCTGCGGATGAAAGCCTTGTATGTGGTGAGGAGCTCAGGTGTGCCAAGGAAGGACTTCGCACGACGGAGGATGCCCAGTCGGCGACTGGCTTTGGAGGCCAGATTTGAAATGTGGTTTTCCCAGGAAAGATCATGGCAAATAGTGAGCAACAACTCTTGCCGATCGTATACAGAAGTTCACCAACAGTTTTGAGATTTAAGAATGACGAAACTTTATTAAAACAGCACTTATACAGATCTGGAGGAGACAGACATCTACAGCAAGAACCAGCTTCATGCCACGTCTAGCCTTCCTGGAGCACATTGATTCGCAGTCCGTATAAATAGGGACAAGTTTATCAGAAAATCTCCGAGAGAACAAAGGAACTAGCGAGAGTCCCCCACCGTCATCCCTAGCCCCCACCGTCATCCGTCCCTTATCCGGACCAGATGTTTCTCTGGGCTCCGAGGAGACAGAAAATGTAACTCATTAAAGGGAGGGTGCATTCTTGGCTTCGATAAGGCCATAAAATATATGGGTTTGTTCAACTGAGTAATTCAAAACATGTTTATACAGATTCAAGCGTCGCTGTGATTAATACAAAATATATAGTTTTAACGATAGGTTTATGTCTGCAATCTAATCATTCTACCGGCGTTACACATCCGCGCGCATGTGAGCGTTCTCCTGCCCGCGGCTCGAGGCGCCGTCTGAGAATCATCAGAGGGATTTTACGACCGGCCTTATCTAGCCTCGAAAGGGCACGTATACAATTGTCCAGCACGACTAAAGCGAGCCTTTCCTCATTTTAAACTAAAACGAAGCAAAAACCTTTTATTAACTTTATGAAATAGCATTTTAGACAACATTTAAATCATAACCTCGTAGCCATACGGCGTCCATAGCCGACCATTAAGCAGCAACAATTCTGCGACCTGACAGTGAGGAGCTCAGGTGTGCCAAGGAAGGACTTCGCACGACGGAGGATGCCCAGTCGGCGACTGGCTTTGGAGGCCAGATTTGAAATGTGGTTTTCCCAGGAAAGATCATGGCAAATAGTGAGACCCAAAAGCTTGAGTGACAGAACTTCTTGGAGAGGATTATTCAGAAAGTGGATGGGAGGGTTTTCCAGTCGGTCTTTTCGGAGAGACATCGTAAGAGTGTGAGATTTATCAGGATTGAAAGACATGTTCCATTTATTTGCCCAGTCTGTGATTTTGTCCAGGTCTGCAGAGAGTGAGGAGGCTGCAGACTGCCGATCTGAGGGATGAGGAATGGAGCGACAGAGAGTAGAGTCGTCAGCAAAGAGATAGAGAGGATTTTCAAGAGAGTCAGAGAGATCATTGATGAAGACCAGAAAAAGCACAGGGCCCAGAACACTACCTTGGGGAACTCCAGCCTGAACAGGTAGAGGAGATGAGAGAAACCCATTCAGGGCCACACGTTGACTACGACCAGAGAGGAAGTCCGCCAGCCATGCGTGGAGATTTCCATGGATACCGAAGGAGGAGAGTTTGGTGAGCAGAGCAGGGTGCCAGACCGTATCGAAGGCACGTGAAATGTCAAGGGAGACGGCTCTAATTTCCTGTTTGGTGTTGAGGACCTCCATCCATTGTTGAGAAAGCAGAAGCAGCATGTCCAGAGTAGAGTGACCAGGTCTGAAACCAAATTGATGATCAGAGATCAAGCCATTGGAGAAGAGGAAAGATTTCATATCTGAAGCAATGATGTATTCCATGACTTTGCTGATAATTGGGAGAAGGCTGATTGGTCTGTAGTTGCTGGGATCTGTTTTTGCACCTTTTTTGTGCAAAGCGGTGATGTTGGCTGATTTCCAAGCAGATGGCAGATGACCTTGAGCAAAAGAGAGGGTGAAGAGAACAGAAAGAGGGAGTGAAAGAGCGGAAGCACATGATTTTAGGACCCGTGGGCTGATGCCGTCCGGACCAGTTGCAGAATCAGAGTCGAGGGTTGACAGAAACTTTTCCACCTTGTCAGGAGGAAAGGACACAGAGTCCAGGAGCAGATGGGTTCGACTGGGAAAGGTGGGAACAGAGATAGATGGGTTTGGGACACAAGATTTAGAGGCAAACACAGAGTTGAGGCATTCAGCTTTTTCACGTGCGGAGTCAGCCGTTAAGCCGTTGGGGGTGAGGGAGGGGATGGAGGGGGGAACAAACACCAGAAACAGATTTGACCAGATGCCACCAGGATTTGGAAGAGGGAGACAGATAAGAGAGTTCGGTCTTGAGAATGGTGAGATATTGTTTCCTGGCTCTCCTGAGGGTGGACACATACTTGTTTCGGGCTTTGTGAAAGGAAATGAGATTTCCTTCCGTTGGATTTGCTTTCCAGGAGATGAAAGCAAGTTGTTTCAGGGCAACAGCCTCACCACAAGATTCCGTGTACCATGGACGGGAGGAAGGGTATGACAACTGAAGACGAGATGGGATAAATCTGTGCATGAGAGAGAGCAATTTACTTTGAAAGAATTCCCAGGATGAGTTGATGTCAGAGGCGGTAGAGATGGGAGACCAGTCCAGATGATTGATGGCTGCTTGAAGACCGTGCCAGTTGGCCTGAGTGAAATGCCAGACTCGTCGACGCTGAGGAGGCTCTCTGAGAATGGTCAGAGAGATGTCCACTTTGACAAGCACATGATCAGATGAGCCGATTGGAGCAGAAGAAGAGCAGCAGACATTTTCAGGGAAGTTTGTCATAACCAAATCCAGAAGAGAAGATGCTCCGTTGACTGAGATCCGGGTCGGGAAATTGACAGATTGTGTCAGTCCCAGTGAGTCGCAGAAGTCCTTTGATGAAGAGCCATGGCTGGTGAGAGAGGTACCCACACCCAGCCAACTGGCATGGTGACAATTGAAATCACCACATATGAGGAAGAGAGAGTTGGGATGGGTAGATAGAAGTTGGTCCATATTATCAGACAGCGAGATGTAGATGGAGTCATCGCTGTTTGGTGGACGGTACAACACACATATGAACAAAAGGTGGGAGCGAAGGGGAAGCCGTAGCCAAAGGTATTCCTGGGGGTGAGGTGGAGAGAGGGCAGTGGAGGGCGAGTGAGGAAGAGAGTTTTTTATAAAGATAGCAACCCCACCTCCAGGACGAGGCTCAGGTCTATCATACCGGAGGAGGGAGTAACCTGGGAGAGATACCAAGGCATCAGAGACATCATGAAGGAGGAAAGTTTCTGTGAAGCAGATCACATCTGGTTTGTCAGAAGCAACCTGTATGGAGAGATCAGTCAGTTTGAGCAAAGGCCCCGGATGTTTGAGGTCCATACCGTTAATGAAGAGGAAGGGGGAGCATCGGGTCCAGAACAGGGGGGGGGAGGGGTAGGGTAAGATGTGGAAGAGGAGGAAGAGGAGGAAGAGGAAGGGAGAGCTGTTGAAGGTGTGTCAGAGATTTCAGAGATTTCAGAATAGCTTGGAGAAAGGGAAGAATGGGGTGGACAAAAGGTTTGATGGAGATTGGGTGAGGCACAGTGAGGTGTTATTTGAGGAGGGGGAAGAGCGAGGCAGAAGGTTGGGGGAGATGAAGGTGAAAGTTGGAAGGGGGAAGAAGCAGGGAGGGTGCTTTGAGGAGGAGGGGTGAGAGGGGAGTCTAGGAGGGGAGGAGCGAGGGAGAGTCTTGGAGGGGAGGGGTGTGGGGGGAGTTTAGGAGGGAGGGGAGGGAAGGGGCAAGGGGGGAGATTTGAAAGGGATGGGTGATGGGGAGGATTTGGAGGGGAGGGGTGAGATTGGATTTTGAAAAGTGTACGATTCATGGGAAACGAACATTTTTTGCAAAATGAGTTTGAGACCTTCGAGTCAAAAATACGTTTGAGGACACTGAAGGAGGGATGGAGTTCTGGATAGTTTAGGGAATGTAGAAAGGAGGAACTGTAAGAGATGGTATTATATATATTTTTTGGAATGAATAGATTTGGTGAGCAAGACGAAAGCATCCTTTTGTAGGAGAAGAAGAAAAGGGTGTTATAATATATGAGAGAAAATAGTTGTTCAGTGGAGAGATTATACATTTCTAACCACGTGATCGCGAACGAAGAACGAACGAACAAAAAAGAACAACAAATAAACGAATAAGACCTGGGAAGGAAATATTTTTTGGGGGTTTTTTTTTTTTGAGTGGAGATATTAGACAAGGAGGTATGGGGTGAACGACTGGGACGAAACAGAGAACGAAAATAAATGCAGCGCATTCGACGAATCGCTGAGAGAAAAACAAAACCACAAGGTCGGAGACGGTACCGTAGCCAAGCCTACGAGTACTAGGCCTCAGAATACTCGATACGCATTAACCGACGATTGTGTATACATGTACGAAAAATTAGCACCGAAAATTTTCCAAAAGATACGCTATAGGTACATACATCGAAAGATAGATACAGTCTCGACAAAAACACAATTGAGAAGGATCACTTAGCTTCGAAAGCGTGAGCGCATGGAACAGCTTCGAAAAGACGTCACCTCGCCGTGATCTCGCGAGATCTCCGAAAAGACGGACCTTCAGAACCAAGGACCTTCAGAATTCCTCTCATTCTCCTTTACTGACTTCAAGAAAAAGAACGTTTGCTGAAACCAGGAATTAAACCAAGGACCTTCAGATCTTCAGTCTGACACTCTCCCAACTGAGCTATTTCAGCAGATATTTGATCATACCAATGAACGAACTGATGGACTTGCACTTTCAGAAAACACCATCAAAAGAAACATCGAATTTTGTGAATTCCTCTCATTCTCCTTCACTGACTTCCAAAAAAAGCACGTTTGCTGAAACCAGGAATTGAACCAGTGACCTTCAGATCTTCAGTCTGACGCTCTCCCAACTGAGCTATTTCAGGAGGTGTGTGACCACAGCAATAAACAAACTGAAAGTCTTGCCCTTTCAGAAAACACTTTCAAAAGAAACATTGAAATTTGTGAATTCCGCTCATTCTCCTTTTCGGACTTCCAAAAAAAGAACATTTGCTGAAACCAGGAATTGAACCAGGGACCTTCAGATACTTCAGTCTGATGCTCTCCCAAGTGAGCTATTTCAGCAGGTGTTCAACAATAGCAATGAACGAACTGAAAGACCTGCACTTTTTGAAAACACCATCAAAAGAAACATTGAAATTTGTGAATTCTTCTCATTCTCCTTTTCTGACTTCCAAAAAAAGCACGCTTGTTGAAACTAGGAATTGAACCAGGGACCTTCAGATCTTCAGTTGACCCTCTCCCAACTGAGCTATTTCAGCAGATGTTTGACCACAGCAATGAACTAACTGATAGACTTGCCCTTTCAGAAAACACCATCAAAGGAAACATTGAATTTTGTGAATTCCTCTCATTCTCCCTTTCTGATTTCCAAAACAGCACGTTTGCTGAAATCTGGCATTGAACCAAGGACCTTCAGATCTTCAGACTGACACACTCCCAACTGAGCTATTGCGGCAGATGTTTGACCCCAGCAATGAACGAACTGAAAGACTTGCCCTTTCAGAAAATACCATCAAAGGAAACATTGAATTTTGTGAATTCCTCTCATTCTCCTTTTCTGACTTCCAAAAAAAGCACATTTGCTGAAACCAGGAATTGAACCAAGGACCTTCAGATCTTTCAGTCTGACACTCTCCCAACTGAGCTATTTCAGCAGATATTTGATCATAGCAATGAACGAACTGATAGACTTGCCCTTTCAGAAAATACCATCAAAGGAAACATTGAATTTTGTGAAATCCTCTCATTCTCCTTTACTGACTTCCAAAAAAAGCACGTTTGCTGAAACCAGGAATTGAACCAGTGACCTTCAGATCTTCAGTCTGACGCTCTCCCAACTGAGCTATTTCAGGAGATGTGTGACCACAGCAATGAACAAACTGAAAGTTTTGCCCTTTCAGAAAACACCTTCAAAAGAAACATTGAAATTTGTGAATTCCTCTCATTCTCCTTTTCGGACTTCCAAAAAAAGAATGTTTGCTGAAACTAGGAATTGAACGAGGGACCTTCAGATCTTCAGTCTGATGCTCTCCCAACTGAGCTATTTCAGCCGATGTTTGACCATACCAATGAACGAACTGAAAGACTTGGCCTTTCAGAAAATACCATCAAAAGAAACATTGAATTTTGTGAATTCCGCTCATTCTCCTTTCTGACTTCCAAAGAAAGCACCTTTGCTGAAACCAGGAATTCAACCAGGAACCTTCAGATCTTCAGTCTGATGCTCTCCCCACTGAGCGATTTCAGCAGGTGTTCGATAATAGCAATGAACGAACTGAAAGACCTGCACTTTTTGAAAACACCATCAAAAGAAACATCGAATTTTGTGAATTCCGCTCATTCTCCTTTACTGACTTCAAGAAAAAGAACGTTTGCTGAAACCAAGAATTGAACCAGTGACCTTCAGATCTTCAGCCTGATGCTCTCCAAATTGAGCGATTTCAGCAGATATTTGACCACAGCAATGAATGAACTGAAAGACTTGCCCTTTCAGAAAACACCATCAAAAGAAACATTGAATTTTGTGAATTCCTCTCATTCTCCTTTTCGGACTTCCAAAAAAAGAATGTTTGTTGAAAGCAGGAATTCAACCAGTGACCTTCAGATCTTCAGTCTGACACACTCCCAACTGACCTATTTCAGCAGATGCTTGACCCCAGCAATGAACGAACTGAAAGACTTGCCCTTTCAGAAAATACCATCAAAAGAAAGATTGAATTTTGTGAATTCCGCTCATTCTCCTTTTCTGACTTCCAAGGAAAGCACCTTTGCTGAAAGCAGGAATTCAACCAGGAACCTTCAGATCTTCAGTCTGATGCTCTCCCAACTGAGCGATTTCAGCAGGTGTTCGACAATAGCAATGAACGAACTGAAAGACCTGCACTTTTTGAAAACACCATCAAAAGAAACATTGAAATTTGTGAAATCCACTCATTCTCCTTTTCTGACTTCCAAAAAAAGCACGTTTGCTGAAACCAGGAATTGAACCAGTGACCTTCAGATCTTCAGTCTGATGCTCTCCCAACTGAGCTATTTCAGGAGATGTGTGACCACAGCAATGAACAAACTGAAAGTTTTGCCCTTTCAGAAAACACCTTCAAAAGAAACATTGAAATTTGTGAATTCCTCTCATTCTCCTTTTCGGACTTCCAAAAAAAGAACGTTTGCTGAAACTAGGAATTGAACGAGGGACCTTCAGATCTTCAGTCTGATGCTCTCCCAACTGAGCTATTTCAGCCGATGTTTGACCATACCAATGAACGAACTGAAAGACTTGGCCTTTCAGAAAATACCATCAAAAGAAACATTGAATTTTGTGAATTCCGCTCATTCTCCTTTCTGACTTCCAAAGAAAGCACCTTTGCTGAAACCAGGAATTCAACCAGGAACCTTCAGATCTTCAGTCTGATGCTCTCCCCACTGAGCGATATCAGCAGGTGTTCGATAATAGCAATGAACGAACTGAAAGACCTGCACTTTTTGAAAACACCATCAAAAGAAACATCGAATTTTGTGAATTCCGCTCATTCTCCTTTACTGACTTCAAGAAAAAGAACGTTTGCTGAAACCAAGAATTGAACCAGTGACCTTCAGATCTTCAGCCTGATGCTCTCCAAATTGAGCGATTTCAGCAGATATTTGACCACAGCAATGAATGAACTGAAAGACTTGCCCTTACAGAAAACACCATCAAAAGAAACATTGAAATTTGTGAAATCCACTCATTCTCCTTTTCTGACTTCCAAAAAAAGCACATTTGCTGAAACCAGGAATTGAACAAAGGACCTTCAGATCTTCAGTCTGATGCTCTCCCAACTGAGCTATTTCAGCAGATGTTTTATCAAACCAATGAATGAACTGAAAGACTTGCCCTTACAGAAAACACCATCAAAAGAAACCTTCAAATTTTGTGAATTCCTCTCATTCTCCTTCACTGACTTCAAGAAAAAGAACATTTGCTGAAACCAGGAATTGAACCAAGGACCTTCAGATCTTCAGTCGGACGCTCTCCCAACTGAGCTATTTCAGCAGATATTTGACCCCACCAATGAACGAACTGATGGACTTGCACTTTCAGAAAACACCATCAAAATAAACATCGAATTTTGTGAATTCCTCTCATTCTCCTTCTCTGACTTCCAAAAAAAGCACGTTTGCTGAAACCAGGAATTCAACCAGTGACCTTCAGATCTTCAGTCTGACACACTCCCAACTGACCTATTTCAGCAGATGCTTGACCCCAGCAATGAACGAACTGAAAGACTTGCCCTTTCAGAAAATACCATCAAAAGAAAGATTGAATTTTGTGAAATCCGCTCATTCTCCTTTTCTGACTTCCAAGGAAAGCACCTTTGCTGAAAACAGTAATTGAACCAAGGACCTTCAGATTTTCAGTCTGACGCTCTCCCAACTGAGCTATTTCAGGAGGTGTGTGACCACAGCAATGATCAAACTGTGAGTCTTGCCCTTTCAGAAAATACCATCAAAAGAAACATCGAATTTTGTGAATTCCTCTCATTCTCCTTCACTGACTTCCAAAAAAAGCACGTTTGCTGAAACCAGGAATTGAACCAGTGACCTTCGGATCTTCAGTCTGACGCTCTCCCAACTGAGCTATTTCAGGAGGTATGTGACCACAGCAATGAACAAACTGAAAGTCTTGCCCTTTCAGATAACACCTTCAAAAGAAACATTGAAATTTGTGAATTCCACTCATTCTCCTTTGCTGACTTCCAAAGAAAGCACCTTTGCTGAAATGAGGAATTCAACCAGGAACCTTCAGATCTTCAGTCTGATGCTCTCCCAACTGAGCTATTTCAGCAGGTGTTCGACAATAGCAATGAACGAACTGAAAGACCTGCACTTTTTGAAAACACCATCAAAAGAAACATTGAAATTTGTGAATTCTTCTCATTCTCCTCTTCTGACTTCCAAAAAAAAAGCATGCTTGATGAAACTAGGAATTGAACCAGTGACCTTCAGATCTTCAGTGCGACGCTCTCCCAACTGAGCTATTTCAGGAGGTGTGTGACAACAGCAATGAACAAACTGAAAGTCTTGCCCTTTCAGAAAACACCATCAAAGGAAACATTGAATTTTGTGAAATCCTCTCATTCTCCTTTTCTAACTTCCAAAAAAAGCATGTTTGCTGAAACCAGGAATTGAACCAGGGACCTTCAGATCTTCAGTCTGATCCTCTCCCAACTGAGCTATTTCAGGAGGTGTGTGACCACAGCAATGAACAAACTGAAAGTCTTGCCCTTTCAGAAAACACCTTCAAAAGAAACATTGAACTTTGTGAATTCCTCTCATTCTCCTTTTCGGACTTCCAAAAAAAGCACCTTTGCTGAAACCAGGAATTCAACCAGGAACCTTCAGATCTTCAGTCTGACCCTCTCCCAACTGAGCTATTTCAGCAGATGTTTGACCACAGCAATGAACTACCTGATAGACTTGCCCTTTCAGAAAACACCATCAAAAGAAACATTGAATTTTGTGAATTCCACTCATTCTCCTTTTCTGATTTCCAAAACAGCACATTTGCTGAAATCTGGAATTGAACCAGTGACCTTCAGATCTTCAGACTGATGCTCTCCCCACTGAGCGATTTCAGCAGGTGTTCGACAATAGCAATGAACGAACTGAAAGACCTGCACTTTTTGAAAACACCATCAAAAGAAACATCGAATTTTGTGAATTCCTCTCATTCTCCTTTACTGACTTCAAGAAAAAGAACGTTTGCTGAAACCAGGAATTGAACCAAGGATCTTCAGATCTTCAGTCTGATGCTTTCCCAACTGAGCTATTTCAGCAGATATTTGACCACACCAATGAACGAACTGATGGACTTGCACTTTCAGAAAACACCATCAAAATAAACATTTCATTTTGTGAATTCCGTTCATGCTCCTTTTCTGACTTCCAAAAAAAGAACGTTTGCTGAAACCAGGAAATGAACCAGTGACCTTCAGATCTTCAGCCTGATGCTCTCCAAATTGAGCGATTTCAGCAGATATTTGACCACAGCAATGAACGAACTGAAAGACCTGCACTTTTTGAAAACACCATCAAAAGAAACGTTGAATTTTGTGAATTCCTCTCATTCTCCTTTTCGGACTTCCAAAAAAAGAACGTTTGTTGAAAGCAGGAATTCAACCAGTGACCTTCAGATCTTCCTTCTGACGTACTCCCAACTGAGCTATTTCAGCAGATACTTGACCACAGCAATGAACGAACTGAAAGACTTGCCCTTTCAGAAAATACCATCAAAAGAAACGTTGAATTTTGTAAATTCCTCTCATTCTCCTTTTCTGACTTCCAAAAAAATCATGTTTGCTGAAACCAAGAATTGAAACAGTGACCTTCAGATCTTCACTCTGATGCTCTCCCATCTGAGCTATTTCAGCAGATGTTTGATTTCAGCAATGAACGAACTGATAGACTTGCCCTTTCAGGAAATACCATCAAAAGAAACATCGAATTTTGTGAATTCCTCTCATTCTCCTTCACTGACTTCCAAAAAAAGAACATTTGCTGAAACCAGGAATTGAACCAGGGACCTTCAGATCTTCAGTCTGACGCTCTCCCAACTGAGCTATTTCAGGAGGTGTGTGACCACAGCAATGAACAAACTGAAAGTCTTGCCCTTTCAGAAAACACCTTCAAAAGAAACATTGAAATTTTTGAATTCTCTCATTCTCCTTTTCGGACTTCCAAAAAAAGAACATTTGCTGAAACCAGGAATTGAACCAGGGACCTTCAGATCTTCAGTCTGATGCTCTCCCAACTGAGCTATTTCAGCCAATGTTTGACCATAGCAATGAACGAACTGAAAGACTTGCCCTTTCAGAATATACCATCAAAAGAAACATTGAATTTTGTGAATTCCGCTCATTCTCCTTCACTGACTTCCAAAGAAAGCACCTTTGCTGAAATGAGGAATTCAACCAGGAACCTTCAGATCTTCAGTCTGATGCTCTCCCAACTGAGCTATTTCAGCAGGTGTTCGACAACAGCAATGAACGAACTGAAAGACCTGCACTTTTTGAAAACACCATCAAAAGAAACATTGAAATTTGTGAATTCTTCTCATTCTCCTCTTCTGACTTCCAAAAAAAAAGCATGCTTGTTGAAACTCGGAATTGAACCAGGGACCTTCAGATCTTCAGTCAGACCCTCTCCCAACTGAGCTATTTCAACAGGTATTTGACCACATCAATGAACGAAGTGACAGACTTGCCCTTTCAGAAAACACCATCAAAGGAAACATTGAATTTTGTGAAATCCTCTCATTCTCCTTTTCTAACTTCCAAAAAAAGCATGTTTGCTGAAACCAGGAATTGAACCAGGGACCTTCAGATCTTCAGTCTGACCCTCTCCCAACTGAGCTATTTCAGGAGGTGTGTGACCACAGCAATGAACAAACTGAAAGTCTTGCCCTTTCAGAAAACACCTTCAAAAGAAACATTGAAATTTGTGAATTCCTCTCATTCTCCTTTTCGGACTTCCAAAAAAAGCACCTTTGCTGAAACCAGGAATTCAACCCGGAACCTTCAGATCTTCAGTCTGACCCTCTCCCAACTGAGCTATTTCAGCAGATGTTTGACCACAGCAATGAACTAACTGATAGACTTGCCCTTTCAGAAAACACCATCAAAGGAAACATTGAATTTTGTGAATTCCTCTCATTCACCTTTTCTGACTTCCAAAAAAGCACATTTGCTGAAACCAGGAATTGAACCAAGGACCTTCAGTCTGACGCTCTCCCAACTGAGCTATTTCAGCAGATATTTGACCACAGCAATGAACGAACTGATAGACTTGCCCTTTCAGAAAATACCATCAAAGGAAACATTGAATTTTGTGAATTCCCTCTCATTCTCCTTTACGGACTTCCAAAAAAATAACATTTCCCGAAACCAGGAATTGAACCAGCGACCTTCAGATCTTCAGTCTGATGCTCTCCCAACTGAACTATTTCAGCAGATATTTGACCACACCAATGAACGAACTGATGGACTTGCACTTTCAGAAAACACCATCAAAAGAAACATCGAATTTTGTGAATTCCACTCATTCTCCTTCACTGACTTCCAAAAAAAGCACGTTTGCTGAAACCAGGAATTAGAACCAGGGACCTTCAGATCTTCAGTCTGACGCTCTCCCAACTGAGCTATTTCAGGAGGTGTGTGACCACAGCAATGAACAAACTGAAAGTCTTGCCCTTTCAGAAAATACCATCAAAAGAAACATTGAATTTTGTGAATTCCTCTCATTCTCCTTCACTGACTTCCAAAAAAAGCACGTTTGCTGAAACCAGGAATTGAACCAGTGACCTTCAGATCTTCAGTCTGACGCTCTCCCAACTGAGCTATTTCAGGAGGTGTGTGACCACAGCAATGAACAAACTGAAAGTCTTGCCGTTTCAGAAAACACCTTCAAAAGAAACATTGAAATTTGTGAATTCCTCTCATTCTCCTTTTCGGACTTCCAAAAAAGAACATTTGCTGAAACCAGGAATTGAACCAAAGACCTTCAGATCTTCACTCTGACACTTTCCCAACTGAGCTATTTCAGCAGATATTTTATCAACGCAATGAACGAACTGAAAGACTTGCCCTTACAGAAAACACCATCAAAAGAAACATCGAATTTTGTGAATTCCTCTCATTCTCCTTTACTGACTTCAGGAAAAAGAACGTTTGCTGAAACCAGGCATTGAACCAGTGACCTTCAGATCTTCAGTCTGACGCTCTCCCAACTGAGCTATTTCAGGAGGTGTGTGACCACAGCAATGAACAAACTGAAAGTCTTGCCCTTTCAGAAAACACCTTCAAAAGAAACATTGAAATTTGTGAATTCCTCTCATTCTCCTTTTCGGACTTCCAAAAAAAGCACCTTTGCTGAAACCAGGAATTCAACCAGGAACCTTCAGATCTTCAGTCTGATGCTCTCCCAACTGAGCTATTTCAGCCAATGTTTGACCATAGCAATGAACGAACTGAAAGACTTGCCCTTTCAGAATATACCATCAAAAGAAACATTGAATTTTGTGAATTCCGCTCATTCTCCTTCACTGACTTCCAAAGAAAGCACCTTTGCTGAAATGAGGAATTCAACCAGGAACCTTCAGATCTTCAGTCTGATGCTCTCCCAACTGAGCTATTTCAGCAGGTGTTCGACAACAGCAATGAACGAACTGAAAGACCTGCACTTTTTGAAAACACCATCAAAAGAAACATTGAAATTTGTGAATTCTTCTCATTCTCCTCTTCTGACTTCCAAAAAAAAAGCATGCTTGTTGAAACTAGGAATTGAACCAGGGACCTTCAGATCTTCAGTCAGACCCTCTCCCAACTGAGCTATTTCAGCAGGTATTTGACCACATCAATGAACGAACTGACAGACTTGCCCTTTCAGAAAACACCATCAAAGGAAACATTGAATTTTGTGAAATCCTCTCATTCTCCTTTTCTAACTTCCAAAAAAAGCATGTTTGCTGAAACCAGGAATTGAACCAGGGACCTTCAGATCTTCAGTCTGACCCTCTCCCAACTGAGCTATTTCAGGAGGTGTGTGACCACAGCAATGAACAAACTGAAAGTCTTGCCCTTTCAGAAAACACCTTCAAAAGAAACATTGAAATTTGTGAATTCCTCTCATTCTCCTTTTCGGACTTCCAAAAAAAGCACCTTTGCTGAAACCAGGAATTCAACCCGGAACCTTCAGATCTTCAGTCTGACCCTCTCCCAACTGAGCTATTTCAGCAGATGTTTGACCACAGCAATGAACTAACTGATAGACTTGCCCTTTCAGAAAACACCATCAAAGGAAACATTGAATTTTGTGAATTCCTCTCATTCACCTTTTCTGACTTCCAAAAAAGCACATTTGCTGAAACCAGGAATTGAACCAAGGACCTTCAGTCTGACGCTCTCCCAACTGAGCTATTTCAGCAGATATTTGACCACAGCAATGAACGAACTGATAGACTTGCCCTTTCAGAAAATACCATCAAAGGAAACATTGAATTTTGTGAATTCCCTCTCATTCTCCTTTACGGACTTCCAAAAAAATAACATTTCCCGAAACCAGGAATTGAACCAGCGACCTTCAGATCTTCAGTCTGATGCTCTCCCAACTGAACTATTTCAGCAGATATTTGACCACACCAATGAACGAACTGATGGACTTGCACTTTCAGAAAACACCATCAAAAGAAACATCGAATTTTGTGAATTCCACTCATTCTCCTTCACTGACTTCCAAAAAAAGCACGTTTGCTGAAACCAGGAATTAGAACCAGGGACCTTCAGATCTTCAGTCTGACGCTCTCCCAACTGAGCTATTTCAGGAGGTGTGTGACCACAGCAATGAACAAACTGAAAGTCTTGCCCTTTCAGAAAATACCATCAAAAGAAACATTGAATTTTGTGAATTCCTCTCATTCTCCTTCACTGACTTCCAAAAAAAGCACGTTTGCTGAAACCAGGAATTGAACCAGTGACCTTCAGATCTTCAGTCTGACGCTCTCCCAACTGAGCTATTTCAGGAGGTGTGTGACCACAGCAATGAACAAACTGAAAGTCTTGCCGTTTCAGAAAACACCTTCAAAAGAAACATTGAAATTTGTGAATTCCTCTCATTCTCCTTTTCGGACTTCCAAAAAAGAACATTTGCTGAAACCAGGAATTGAACCAAAGACCTTCAGATCTTCACTCTGACACTTTCCCAACTGAGCTATTTCAGCAGATATTTTATCAAAGCAATGAACGAACTGAAAGACTTGCCCTTACAGAAAACACCATCAAAAGAAACATCGAATTTTGTGAATTCCTCTCATTCTCCTTTACTGACTTCAGGAAAAAGAACGTTTGCTGAAACCAGGCATTGAACCAGTGACCTTCAGATCTTCAGTCTGACGCTCTCCCAACTGAGCTATTTCAGGAGGTGTGTGACCACAGCAATGAACAAACTGAAAGTCTTGCCCTATCAGAAAACACCTTCAAAAGAAACATTGAAATTTGTGAATTCCTCTCATTCTCCTTTTCGGACTTCCAAAAAAAGCACCTTTGCTGAAACCAGGAATTCAACCAGGAACCTTCAGATCTTCAGTCTGACCCTCTCCCAACTGAGCTATTTCAACAGATGTTTGACCACAGCAATGAACTACCTGATAGACTTGCCCTTTCAGAAAACACCATCAAAAGAAACATTGAATTTTGTGAATTCCACTCATTCTCCTTTTCTGATTTCCAAAACAGCACATTTGCTGAAATCTGGAATTGAACCAGTGACCTTCAGATCTTCAGACTGACACACTCCCAACTGAGCTATTTCAGCAGATGCTTGACCCCAGCAATGAACGAACTGAAAGACTTGCCCTTTCAGAAAATACCATCAAAGGAAACATTGAATTTTGTGAATTCCTCTCATTCTCCTTTTCTGACTTCCAAAAAAAGCACATTTGCTGAAACCAGGAATTGAACCAAGGACCTTCAGTCTGACGCTCTCCCAACTGAGCTATTTCAGCAGATATTTGACCACAGCAATGAACGAACTGATAGACTTGCCCTTTCAGAAAATACCATCAAAGGAAACATTGAATTTTGTGAATTCACTCTCATTCTCCTTTTCGGACTTCCAAAAAAAGAACATTTCCCGAAACCAGGAATTGAACCAGGGACCTTCAGATCTTCAGTCTGATAGCTCTCCCAACTGAACTATTTCAGCAGATATTTGACCACAGCAATGAACAAACTGAAAGTCTTGCCCTTTCAGAAAATACCATCAAAAGAAACATCGAATTTTGTGAATTCCTCTCATTCTCCTTCACTGACTTCCAAAAAAAGCACGTTTGCTGAAACCAGGAATTGAACCAGTGACGTTCAGATCTTCAGTCTGACGCTCTCCCAACTGAGCTATTTCAGGAGGTGTGTGACCACAGCAATGAACAAACTGAAAGTCTTGCCCTTTCAGAAAACACCTTCAAAAGAAACATTGAAATTTGTGAATTCCTCTCATTCTCCTTTTCGGACTTCCAAAAAAGAACATTTGCTGAAACCAGGAATTGAACGAGGGACCTCTCAGATCTTCAGTCTGATGCTCTCCCAACTGAGCTATTTCAGCCAATGTTTGACCATACCAATGAACGAACTGAAAGACTTGGCCTTTCAGAAAATACCATCAAAAGAAACATTGAATTTTGTGAATTCCGCTCTTTCTCCTTTTCTGACTTCCAAAGAAAGCACCTTTGCTGAAACCAGGAATTCAACCAGGAACCTTCAGATCTTCAGTCTGATGCTCTCCCCACTGAGCGATTTCAGCAGGTGTTCGACAATAGCAATGAACGAACTGAAAGACCTGCACTTTTTGAAAACACCATCAAAAGAAACATCGAATTTTGTGAATTCCTCTCATTCTCCTTTACTGACTTCAAGAAAAAGAACGTTTGCTGAAACCAGGAATTGAACCAAGGATCTTCAGATCTTCAGTCTGACGCTTTCCCAACTGAGCTATTTCAGCAGATATTTGACCACACCAATGAACGAACTGATGGACTTGCACTTTCAGAAAACACCATCAAAATAAACATTTCATTTTGTGAATTCCGTTCATGCTCCTTTTCTGACTTCCAAAAAAAGAACGTTTGCTGAAACCAGGAAATGAACCAGTGACCTTCAGATCTTCAGCCTGATGCTCTCCAAATTGAGCGATTTCAGCAGATATTTGACCACAGCAATGAACGAACTGAAAGACCTGCACTTTTTGAAAACACCATCAAAAGAAACATTGAAATTTGTGAATTCCTCTCATTCTCCTTTTCGGACTTCCAAAAAAAGAACGTTTGCTGAAACTAGGAATTGAACGAGGGACCTTCAGATCTTCAGTCTGATGCTCTCCCAACTGAGCTATTTCAGCCGATGTTTGACCATACCAATGAACGAACTGAAAGACTTGGCCTTTCAGAAAATACCATCAAAAGAAACATTGAATTTTGTGAATTCCGCTCATTCTCCTTTCTGACTTCCAAAGAAAGCACCTTTGCTGAAACCAGGAATTCAACCAGGAACCTTCAGATCTTCAGTCTGATGCTCTCCCCACTGAGCGATATCAGCAGGTGTTCGATAATAGCAATGAACGAACTGAAAGACCTGCACTTTTTGAAAACACCATCAAAAGAAACATCGAATTTTGTGAATTCCGCTCATTCTCCTTTACTGACTTCAAGAAAAAGAACGTTTGCTGAAACCAAGAATTGAACCAGTGACCTTCAGATCTTCAGCCTGATGCTCTCCAAATTGAGCGATTTCAGCAGATATTTGACCACAGCAATGAATGAACTGAAAGACTTGCCCTTACAGAAAACACCATCAAAAGAAACATTGAAATTTGTGAAATCCACTCATTCTCCTTTTCTGACTTCCAAAAAAAGCACATTTGCTGAAACCAGGAATTGAACAAAGGACCTTCAGATCTTCAGTCTGATGCTCTCCCAACTGAGCTATTTCAGCAGATGTTTTATCAAACCAATGAATGAACTGAAAGACTTGCCCTTACAGAAAACACCATCAAAAGAAACCTTCAAATTTTGTGAATTCCTCTCATTCTCCTTCACTGACTTCCAAAAAAAGCACGTTTGCTGAAACCAGGAATTGAACCAGTGACCTTCAGATCTTCAGTCTGACGCTCTCCCAACTGAGCTATTTCAGGAGGTGTGTGACCACAGCAATGAACAAACTGAAAGTCTTGCCGTTTCAGAAAACACCTTCAAAAGAAACATTGAAATTTGTGAATTCCTCTCATTCTCCTTTTCGGACTTCCAAAAAAGAACATTTGCTGAAACCAGGAATTGAACCAAAGACCTTCAGATCTTCACTCTGACACTTTCCCAACTGAGCTATTTCAGCAGATATTTTATCAAAGCAATGAACGAACTGAAAGACTTGCCCTTACAGAAAACACCATCAAAAGAAACATCGAATTTTGTGAATTCCTCTCATTCTCCTTTACTGACTTCAGGAAAAAGAACGTTTGCTGAAACCAGGCATTGAACCAGTGACCTTCAGATCTTCAGTCTGACGCTCTCCCAACTGAGCTATTTCAGGAGGTGTGTGACCACAGCAATGAACAAACTGAAAGTCTTGCCCTATCAGAAAACACCTTCAAAAGAAACATTGAAATTTGTGAATTCCTCTCATTCTCCTTTTCGGACTTCCAAAAAAAGCACCTTTGCTGAAACCAGGAATTCAACCAGGAACCTTCAGATCTTCAGTCTGACCCTCTCCCAACTGAGCTATTTCAACAGATGTTTGACCACAGCAATGAACTACCTGATAGACTTGCCCTTTCAGAAAACACCATCAAAAGAAACATTGAATTTTGTGAATTCCACTCATTCTCCTTTTCTGATTTCCAAAACAGCACATTTGCTGAAATCTGGAATTGAACCAGTGACCTTCAGATCTTCAGACTGACACACTCCCAACTGAGCTATTTCAGCAGATGCTTGACCCCAGCAATGAACGAACTGAAAGACTTGCCCTTTCAGAAAATACCATCAAAGGAAACATTGAATTTTGTGAATTCCTCTCATTCTCCTTTTCTGACTTCCAAAAAAAGCACATTTGCTGAAACCAGGAATTGAACCAAGGACCTTCAGTCTGACGCTCTCCCAACTGAGCTATTTCAGCAGATATTTGACCACAGCAATGAACGAACTGATAGACTTGCCCTTTCAGAAAATACCATCAAAGGAAACATTGAATTTTGTGAATTCACTCTCATTCTCCTTTTCGGACTTCCAAAAAAAGAACATTTCCCGAAACCAGGAATTGAACCAGGGACCTTCAGATCTTCAGTCTGATAGCTCTCCCAACTGAACTATTTCAGCAGATATTTGACCACAGCAATGAACAAACTGAAAGTCTTGCCCTTTCAGAAAATACCATCAAAAGAAACATCGAATTTTGTGAATTCCTCTCATTCTCCTTCACTGACTTCCAAAAAAAGCACGTTTGCTGAAACCAGGAATTGAACCAGTGACGTTCAGATCTTCAGTCTGACGCTCTCCCAACTGAGCTATTTCAGGAGGTGTGTGACCACAGCAATGAACAAACTGAAAGTCTTGCCCTTTCAGAAAACACCTTCAAAAGAAACATTGAAATTTGTGAATTCCTCTCATTCTCCTTTTCGGACTTCCAAAAAAGAACATTTGCTGAAACCAGGAATTGAACGAGGGACCTCTCAGATCTTCAGTCTGATGCTCTCCCAACTGAGCTATTTCAGCCAATGTTTGACCATACCAATGAACGAACTGAAAGACTTGGCCTTTCAGAAAATACCATCAAAAGAAACATTGAATTTTGTGAATTCCGCTCTTTCTCCTTTTCTGACTTCCAAAGAAAGCACCTTTGCTGAAACCAGGAATTCAACCAGGAACCTTCAGATCTTCAGTCTGATGCTCTCCCCACTGAGCGATTTCAGCAGGTGTTCGACAATAGCAATGAACGAACTGAAAGACCTGCACTTTTTGAAAACACCATCAAAAGAAACATCGAATTTTGTGAATTCCTCTCATTCTCCTTTACTGACTTCAAGAAAAAGAACGTTTGCTGAAACCAGGAATTGAACCAAGGATCTTCAGATCTTCAGTCTGACGCTTTCCCAACTGAGCTATTTCAGCAGATATTTGACCACACCAATGAACGAACTGATGGACTTGCACTTTCAGAAAACACCATCAAAATAAACATTTCATTTTGTGAATTCCGTTCATGCTCCTTTTCTGACTTCCAAAAAAAGAACGTTTGCTGAAACCAGGAAATGAACCAGTGACCTTCAGATCTTCAGCCTGATGCTCTCCAAATTGAGCGATTTCAGCAGATATTTGACCACAGCAATGAACGAACTGAAAGACCTGCACTTTTTGAAAACACCATCAAAAGAAACATTGAAATTTGTGAATTCCTCTCATTCTCCTTTTCGGACTTCCAAAAAAAGAACGTTTGCTGAAACTAGGAATTGAACGAGGGACCTTCAGATCTTCAGTCTGATGCTCTCCCAACTGAGCTATTTCAGCCGATGTTTGACCATACCAATGAACGAACTGAAAGACTTGGCCTTTCAGAAAATACCATCAAAAGAAACATTGAATTTTGTGAATTCCGCTCATTCTCCTTTCTGACTTCCAAAGAAAGCACCTTTGCTGAAACCAGGAATTCAACCAGGAACCTTCAGATCTTCAGTCTGATGCTCTCCCCACTGAGCGATATCAGCAGGTGTTCGATAATAGCAATGAACGAACTGAAAGACCTGCACTTTTTGAAAACACCATCAAAAGAAACATCGAATTTTGTGAATTCCGCTCATTCTCCTTTACTGACTTCAAGAAAAAGAACGTTTGCTGAAACCAAGAATTGAACCAGTGACCTTCAGATCTTCAGCCTGATGCTCTCCAAATTGAGCGATTTCAGCAGATATTTGACCACAGCAATGAATGAACTGAAAGACTTGCCCTTACAGAAAACACCATCAAAAGAAACATTGAAATTTGTGAAATCCACTCATTCTCCTTTTCTGACTTCCAAAAAAAGCACATTTGCTGAAACCAGGAATTGAACAAAGGACCTTCAGATCTTCAGTCTGATGCTCTCCCAACTGAGCTATTTCAGCAGATGTTTTATCAAACCAATGAATGAACTGAAAGACTTGCCCTTACAGAAAACACCATCAAAAGAAACCTTCAAATTTTGTGAATTCCTCTCATTCTCCTTCACTGACTTCAAGAAAAAGAACATTTGCTGAAACCAGGAATTGAACCAAGGACCTTCAGATCTTCAGTCGGACGCTCTCCCAACTGAGCTATTTCAGCAGATATTTGACCCCACCAATGAACGAACTGATGGACTTGCACTTTCAGAAAACACCATCAAAATAAACATCGAATTTTGTGAATTCCTCTCATTCTCCTTCTCTGACTTCCAAAAAAAGCACGTTTGCTGAAACCAGGAATTCAACCAGTGACCTTCAGATCTTCAGTCTGACACACTCCCAACTGACCTATTTCAGCAGATGCTTGACCCCAGCAATGAACGAACTGAAAGACTTGCCCTTTCAGAAAATACCATCAAAAGAAAGATTGAATTTTGTGAAATCCGCTCATTCTCCTTTTCTGACTTCCAAGGAAAGCACCTTTGCTGAAAACAGTAATTGAACCAAGGACCTTCAGATTTTCAGTCTGACGCTCTCCCAACTGAGCTATTTCAGGAGGTGTGTGACCACAGCAATGATCAAACTGTGAGTCTTGCCCTTTCAGAAAATACCATCAAAAGAAACATCGAATTTTGTGAATTCCTCTCATTCTCCTTCACTGACTTCCAAAAAAAGCACGTTTGCTGAAACCAGGAATTGAACCAGTGACCTTCGGATCTTCAGTCTGACGCTCTCCCAACTGAGCTATTTCAGGAGGTATGTGACCACAGCAATGAACAAACTGAAAGTCTTGCCCTTTCAGATAACACCTTCAAAAGAAACATTGAAATTTGTGAATTCCACTCATTCTCCTTTGCTGACTTCCAAAGAAAGCACCTTTGCTGAAATGAGGAATTCAACCAGGAACCTTCAGATCTTCAGTCTGATGCTCTCCCAACTGAGCTATTTCAGCAGGTGTTCGACAATAGCAATGAACGAACTGAAAGACCTGCACTTTTTGAAAACACCATCAAAAGAAACATTGAAATTTGTGAATTCTTCTCATTCTCCTCTTCTGACTTCCAAAAAAAAAGCATGCTTGATGAAACTAGGAATTGAACCAGTGACCTTCAGATCTTCAGTGCGACGCTCTCCCAACTGAGCTATTTCAGGAGGTGTGTGACAACAGCAATGAACAAACTGAAAGTCTTGCCCTTTCAGAAAACACCATCAAAGGAAACATTGAATTTTGTGAAATCCTCTCATTCTCCTTTTCTAACTTCCAAAAAAAGCATGTTTGCTGAAACCAGGAATTGAACCAGGGACCTTCAGATCTTCAGTCTGATCCTCTCCCAACTGAGCTATTTCAGGAGGTGTGTGACCACAGCAATGAACAAACTGAAAGTCTTGCCCTTTCAGAAAACACCTTCAAAAGAAACATTGAACTTTGTGAATTCCTCTCATTCTCCTTTTCGGACTTCCAAAAAAAGCACCTTTGCTGAAACCAGGAATTCAACCAGGAACCTTCAGATCTTCAGTCTGACCCTCTCCCAACTGAGCTATTTCAGCAGATGTTTGACCACAGCAATGAACTACCTGATAGACTTGCCCTTTCAGAAAACACCATCAAAAGAAACATTGAATTTTGTGAATTCCACTCATTCTCCTTTTCTGATTTCCAAAACAGCACATTTGCTGAAATCTGGAATTGAACCAGTGACCTTCAGATCTTCAGACTGATGCTCTCCCCACTGAGCGATTTCAGCAGGTGTTCGACAATAGCAATGAACGAACTGAAAGACCTGCACTTTTTGAAAACACCATCAAAAGAAACATCGAATTTTGTGAATTCCTCTCATTCTCCTTTACTGACTTCAAGAAAAAGAACGTTTGCTGAAACCAGGAATTGAACCAAGGATCTTCAGATCTTCAGTCTGATGCTTTCCCAACTGAGCTATTTCAGCAGATATTTGACCACACCAATGAACGAACTGATGGACTTGCACTTTCAGAAAACACCATCAAAATAAACATTTCATTTTGTGAATTCCGTTCATGCTCCTTTTCTGACTTCCAAAAAAAGAACGTTTGCTGAAACCAGGAAATGAACCAGTGACCTTCAGATCTTCAGCCTGATGCTCTCCAAATTGAGCGATTTCAGCAGATATTTGACCACAGCAATGAACGAACTGAAAGACCTGCACTTTTTGAAAACACCATCAAAAGAAACGTTGAATTTTGTGAATTCCTCTCATTCTCCTTTTCGGACTTCCAAAAAAAGAACGTTTGTTGAAAGCAGGAATTCAACCAGTGACCTTCAGATCTTCCTTCTGACGTACTCCCAACTGAGCTATTTCAGCAGATACTTGACCACAGCAATGAACGAACTGAAAGACTTGCCCTTTCAGAAAATACCATCAAAAGAAACGTTGAATTTTGTAAATTCCTCTCATTCTCCTTTTCTGACTTCCAAAAAAATCATGTTTGCTGAAACCAAGAATTGAAACAGTGACCTTCAGATCTTCACTCTGATGCTCTCCCATCTGAGCTATTTCAGCAGATGTTTGATTTCAGCAATGAACGAACTGATAGACTTGCCCTTTCAGGAAATACCATCAAAAGAAACATCGAATTTTGTGAATTCCTCTCATTCTCCTTCACTGACTTCCAAAAAAAGAACATTTGCTGAAACCAGGAATTGAACCAGGGACCTTCAGATCTTCAGTCTGACGCTCTCCCAACTGAGCTATTTCAGGAGGTGTGTGACCACAGCAATGAACAAACTGAAAGTCTTGCCCTTTCAGAAAACACCTTCAAAAGAAACATTGAAATTTTTGAATTCTCTCATTCTCCTTTTCGGACTTCCAAAAAAAGAACATTTGCTGAAACCAGGAATTGAACCAGGGACCTTCAGATCTTCAGTCTGATGCTCTCCCAACTGAGCTATTTCAGCCAATGTTTGACCATAGCAATGAACGAACTGAAAGACTTGCCCTTTCAGAATATACCATCAAAAGAAACATTGAATTTTGTGAATTCCGCTCATTCTCCTTCACTGACTTCCAAAGAAAGCACCTTTGCTGAAATGAGGAATTCAACCAGGAACCTTCAGATCTTCAGTCTGATGCTCTCCCAACTGAGCTATTTCAGCAGGTGTTCGACAACAGCAATGAACGAACTGAAAGACCTGCACTTTTTGAAAACACCATCAAAAGAAACATTGAAATTTGTGAATTCTTCTCATTCTCCTCTTCTGACTTCCAAAAAAAAAGCATGCTTGTTGAAACTCGGAATTGAACCAGGGACCTTCAGATCTTCAGTCAGACCCTCTCCCAACTGAGCTATTTCAACAGGTATTTGACCACATCAATGAACGAAGTGACAGACTTGCCCTTTCAGAAAACACCATCAAAGGAAACATTGAATTTTGTGAAATCCTCTCATTCTCCTTTTCTAACTTCCAAAAAAAGCATGTTTGCTGAAACCAGGAATTGAACCAGGGACCTTCAGATCTTCAGTCTGACCCTCTCCCAACTGAGCTATTTCAGGAGGTGTGTGACCACAGCAATGAACAAACTGAAAGTCTTGCCCTTTCAGAAAACACCTTCAAAAGAAACATTGAAATTTGTGAATTCCTCTCATTCTCCTTTTCGGACTTCCAAAAAAAGCACCTTTGCTGAAACCAGGAATTCAACCCGGAACCTTCAGATCTTCAGTCTGACCCTCTCCCAACTGAGCTATTTCAGCAGATGTTTGACCACAGCAATGAACTAACTGATAGACTTGCCCTTTCAGAAAACACCATCAAAGGAAACATTGAATTTTGTGAATTCCTCTCATTCACCTTTTCTGACTTCCAAAAAAGCACATTTGCTGAAACCAGGAATTGAACCAAGGACCTTCAGTCTGACGCTCTCCCAACTGAGCTATTTCAGCAGATATTTGACCACAGCAATGAACGAACTGATAGACTTGCCCTTTCAGAAAATACCATCAAAGGAAACATTGAATTTTGTGAATTCCCTCTCATTCTCCTTTACGGACTTCCAAAAAAATAACATTTCCCGAAACCAGGAATTGAACCAGCGACCTTCAGATCTTCAGTCTGATGCTCTCCCAACTGAACTATTTCAGCAGATATTTGACCACACCAATGAACGAACTGATGGACTTGCACTTTCAGAAAACACCATCAAAAGAAACATCGAATTTTGTGAATTCCACTCATTCTCCTTCACTGACTTCCAAAAAAAGCACGTTTGCTGAAACCAGGAATTAGAACCAGGGACCTTCAGATCTTCAGTCTGACGCTCTCCCAACTGAGCTATTTCAGGAGGTGTGTGACCACAGCAATGAACAAACTGAAAGTCTTGCCCTTTCAGAAAATACCATCAAAAGAAACATTGAATTTTGTGAATTCCTCTCATTCTCCTTCACTGACTTCCAAAAAAAGCACGTTTGCTGAAACCAGGAATTGAACCAGTGACCTTCAGATCTTCAGTCTGACGCTCTCCCAACTGAGCTATTTCAGGAGGTGTGTGACCACAGCAATGAACAAACTGAAAGTCTTGCCGTTTCAGAAAACACCTTCAAAAGAAACATTGAAATTTGTGAATTCCTCTCATTCTCCTTTTCGGACTTCCAAAAAAGAACATTTGCTGAAACCAGGAATTGAACCAAAGACCTTCAGATCTTCACTCTGACACTTTCCCAACTGAGCTATTTCAGCAGATATTTTATCAACGCAATGAACGAACTGAAAGACTTGCCCTTACAGAAAACACCATCAAAAGAAACATCGAATTTTGTGAATTCCTCTCATTCTCCTTTACTGACTTCAGGAAAAAGAACGTTTGCTGAAACCAGGCATTGAACCAGTGACCTTCAGATCTTCAGTCTGACGCTCTCCCAACTGAGCTATTTCAGGAGGTGTGTGACCACAGCAATGAACAAACTGAAAGTCTTGCCCTTTCAGAAAACACCTTCAAAAGAAACATTGAAATTTGTGAATTCCTCTCATTCTCCTTTTCGGACTTCCAAAAAAAGCACCTTTGCTGAAACCAGGAATTCAACCAGGAACCTTCAGATCTTCAGTCTGATGCTCTCCCAACTGAGCTATTTCAGCCAATGTTTGACCATAGCAATGAACGAACTGAAAGACTTGCCCTTTCAGAATATACCATCAAAAGAAACATTGAATTTTGTGAATTCCGCTCATTCTCCTTCACTGACTTCCAAAGAAAGCACCTTTGCTGAAATGAGGAATTCAACCAGGAACCTTCAGATCTTCAGTCTGATGCTCTCCCAACTGAGCTATTTCAGCAGGTGTTCGACAACAGCAATGAACGAACTGAAAGACCTGCACTTTTTGAAAACACCATCAAAAGAAACATTGAAATTTGTGAATTCTTCTCATTCTCCTCTTCTGACTTCCAAAAAAAAAGCATGCTTGTTGAAACTAGGAATTGAACCAGGGACCTTCAGATCTTCAGTCAGACCCTCTCCCAACTGAGCTATTTCAGCAGGTATTTGACCACATCAATGAACGAACTGACAGACTTGCCCTTTCAGAAAACACCATCAAAGGAAACATTGAATTTTGTGAAATCCTCTCATTCTCCTTTTCTAACTTCCAAAAAAAGCATGTTTGCTGAAACCAGGAATTGAACCAGGGACCTTCAGATCTTCAGTCTGACCCTCTCCCAACTGAGCTATTTCAGGAGGTGTGTGACCACAGCAATGAACAAACTGAAAGTCTTGCCCTTTCAGAAAACACCTTCAAAAGAAACATTGAAATTTGTGAATTCCTCTCATTCTCCTTTTCGGACTTCCAAAAAAAGCACCTTTGCTGAAACCAGGAATTCAACCCGGAACCTTCAGATCTTCAGTCTGACCCTCTCCCAACTGAGCTATTTCAGCAGATGTTTGACCACAGCAATGAACTAACTGATAGACTTGCCCTTTCAGAAAACACCATCAAAGGAAACATTGAATTTTGTGAATTCCTCTCATTCACCTTTTCTGACTTCCAAAAAAGCACATTTGCTGAAACCAGGAATTGAACCAAGGACCTTCAGTCTGACGCTCTCCCAACTGAGCTATTTCAGCAGATATTTGACCACAGCAATGAACGAACTGATAGACTTGCCCTTTCAGAAAATACCATCAAAGGAAACATTGAATTTTGTGAATTCCCTCTCATTCTCCTTTACGGACTTCCAAAAAAATAACATTTCCCGAAACCAGGAATTGAACCAGCGACCTTCAGATCTTCAGTCTGATGCTCTCCCAACTGAACTATTTCAGCAGATATTTGACCACACCAATGAACGAACTGATGGACTTGCACTTTCAGAAAACACCATCAAAAGAAACATCGAATTTTGTGAATTCCACTCATTCTCCTTCACTGACTTCCAAAAAAAGCACGTTTGCTGAAACCAGGAATTAGAACCAGGGACCTTCAGATCTTCAGTCTGACGCTCTCCCAACTGAGCTATTTCAGGAGGTGTGTGACCACAGCAATGAACAAACTGAAAGTCTTGCCCTTTCAGAAAATACCATCAAAAGAAACATTGAATTTTGTGAATTCCTCTCATTCTCCTTCACTGACTTCCAAAAAAAGCACGTTTGCTGAAACCAGGAATTGAACCAGTGACCTTCAGATCTTCAGTCTGACGCTCTCCCAACTGAGCTATTTCAGGAGGTGTGTGACCACAGCAATGAACAAACTGAAAGTCTTGCCGTTTCAGAAAACACCTTCAAAAGAAACATTGAAATTTGTGAATTCCTCTCATTCTCCTTTTCGGACTTCCAAAAAAGAACATTTGCTGAAACCAGGAATTGAACCAAAGACCTTCAGATCTTCACTCTGACACTTTCCCAACTGAGCTATTTCAGCAGATATTTTATCAAAGCAATGAACGAACTGAAAGACTTGCCCTTACAGAAAACACCATCAAAAGAAACATCGAATTTTGTGAATTCCTCTCATTCTCCTTTACTGACTTCAGGAAAAAGAACGTTTGCTGAAACCAGGCATTGAACCAGTGACCTTCAGATCTTCAGTCTGACGCTCTCCCAACTGAGCTATTTCAGGAGGTGTGTGACCACAGCAATGAACAAACTGAAAGTCTTGCCCTATCAGAAAACACCTTCAAAAGAAACATTGAAATTTGTGAATTCCTCTCATTCTCCTTTTCGGACTTCCAAAAAAAGCACCTTTGCTGAAACCAGGAATTCAACCAGGAACCTTCAGATCTTCAGTCTGACCCTCTCCCAACTGAGCTATTTCAACAGATGTTTGACCACAGCAATGAACTACCTGATAGACTTGCCCTTTCAGAAAACACCATCAAAAGAAACATTGAATTTTGTGAATTCCACTCATTCTCCTTTTCTGATTTCCAAAACAGCACATTTGCTGAAATCTGGAATTGAACCAGTGACCTTCAGATCTTCAGACTGACACACTCCCAACTGAGCTATTTCAGCAGATGCTTGACCCCAGCAATGAACGAACTGAAAGACTTGCCCTTTCAGAAAATACCATCAAAGGAAACATTGAATTTTGTGAATTCCTCTCATTCTCCTTTTCTGACTTCCAAAAAAAGCACATTTGCTGAAACCAGGAATTGAACCAAGGACCTTCAGTCTGACGCTCTCCCAACTGAGCTATTTCAGCAGATATTTGACCACAGCAATGAACGAACTGATAGACTTGCCCTTTCAGAAAATACCATCAAAGGAAACATTGAATTTTGTGAATTCACTCTCATTCTCCTTTTCGGACTTCCAAAAAAAGAACATTTCCCGAAACCAGGAATTGAACCAGGGACCTTCAGATCTTCAGTCTGATAGCTCTCCCAACTGAACTATTTCAGCAGATATTTGACCACAGCAATGAACAAACTGAAAGTCTTGCCCTTTCAGAAAATACCATCAAAAGAAACATCGAATTTTGTGAATTCCTCTCATTCTCCTTCACTGACTTCCAAAAAAAGCACGTTTGCTGAAACCAGGAATTGAACCAGTGACGTTCAGATCTTCAGTCTGACGCTCTCCCAACTGAGCTATTTCAGGAGGTGTGTGACCACAGCAATGAACAAACTGAAAGTCTTGCCCTTTCAGAAAACACCTTCAAAAGAAACATTGAAATTTGTGAATTCCTCTCATTCTCCTTTTCGGACTTCCAAAAAAGAACATTTGCTGAAACCAGGAATTGAACGAGGGACCTCTCAGATCTTCAGTCTGATGCTCTCCCAACTGAGCTATTTCAGCCAATGTTTGACCATACCAATGAACGAACTGAAAGACTTGGCCTTTCAGAAAATACCATCAAAAGAAACATTGAATTTTGTGAATTCCGCTCTTTCTCCTTTTCTGACTTCCAAAGAAAGCACCTTTGCTGAAACCAGGAATTCAACCAGGAACCTTCAGATCTTCAGTCTGATGCTCTCCCCACTGAGCGATTTCAGCAGGTGTTCGACAATAGCAATGAACGAACTGAAAGACCTGCACTTTTTGAAAACACCATCAAAAGAAACATCGAATTTTGTGAATTCCTCTCATTCTCCTTTACTGACTTCAAGAAAAAGAACGTTTGCTGAAACCAGGAATTGAACCAGTGACCTTCAGATCTTCAGCCTGATGCTCTCCAAATTGAGCGATTTCAGCAGATATTTGACCACAGCAATGAACGAACTGAAAGACCTGCACTTTTTGAAAACACCATCAAAAGAAACGTTGAATTTTGTGAATTCCTCTCATTCTCCTTTTCGGACTTCCAAAAAAAGAACGTTTGTTGAAAGCAGGAATTCAACCAGTGACCTTCAGATCTTCCTTCTGACGTACTCCCAACTGAGCTATTTCAGCAGATACTTGACCACAGCAATGAACGAACTGAAAGACTTGCCCTTTCAGAAAATACCATCAAAAGAAACGTTGAATTTTGTAAATTCCTCTCATTCTCCTTTTCTGACTTCCAAAAAAATCATGTTTGCTGAAACCAAGAATTGAAACAGTGACCTTCAGATCTTCACTCTGATGCTCTCCCATCTGAGCTATTTCAGCAGATGTTTGATTTCAGCAATGAACGAACTGATAGACTTGCCCTTTCAGAAAATACCATCAAAAGAAACATCGAATTTTGTGAATTCCTCTCATTCTCCTTCACTGACTTCCAAAAAAAGAACATTTGCTGAAACCAGGAATTGAACCAGGGACCTTCAGATCTTCAGTCTGACGCTCTCCCAACTGAGCTATTTCAGGAGGTGTGTGACCACAGCAATGAACAAACTGAAAGTCTTGCCCTTTCAGAAAACACCTTCAAAAGAAACATTGAAATTTTTGAATTCTCTCATTCTCCTTTTCGGACTTCCAAAAAAAGAACATTTGCTGAAACCAGGAATTGAACCAGGGACCTTCAGATCTTCAGTCTGATGCTCTCCCAACTGAGCTATTTCAGCCAATGTTTGACCATAGCAATGAACGAACTGAAAGACTTGCCCTTTCAGAATATACCATCAAAAGAAACATTGAATTTTGTGAATTCCGCTCATTCTCCTTCACTGACTTCCAAAGAAAGCACCTTTGCTGAAATGAGGAATTCAACCAGGAACCTTCAGATCTTCAGTCTGATGCTCTCCCAACTGAGCTATTTCAGCAGGTGTTCGACAACAGCAATGAACGAACTGAAAGACCTGCACTTTTTGAAAACACCATCAAAAGAAACATTGAAATTTGTGAATTCTTCTCATTCTCCTCTTCTGACTTCCAAAAAAAAAGCATGCTTGTTGAAACTCGGAATTGAACCAGGGACCTTCAGATCTTCAGTCAGACGCTCTCCCAACTGAGCTATTTCAGGAGGTGTGTGACCACAGCAATGAACTAACTGATAGACTTGCCCTTTCAGAAAACACCATCAAAGGAAACATTGAATTTTGTGAATTCCTCTCATTCACCTTTTCTGACTTCCAAAAAAGCACATTTGCTGAAACCAGGAATTGAACCAAGGACCTTCAGTCTGACGCTCTCCCAACTGAGCTATTTCAGCAGATGTGTGACCACAGCAATGAACAAACTGAAAGTCTTGCCCTTTCAGAAAACACCTTCAAAAGAAACATTGAAATTTGTGAATTCCTCTCATTCTCCTTTTCGGACTTCCAAAAAAAGCACCTTTGCTGAAACCAGGAATTCAACCAGGAACCTTCAGATCTTCAGTCTGATGCTCTCCCAACTGAGCTATTTCAGCAGGTGTTCGACAACAGCAATGAACGAACTGAAAGACCTGCACTTTTTGAAAACACCATCAAAAGAAACATTGAAATTTGTGAATTCTTCTCATTCTCCTCTTCTGACTTCCAAAAAAAAAGCATGCTTGTTGAAACTAGGAATTGAACCAGGGACCTTCAGATCTTCAGTCAGACCCTCTCCCAACTGAGCTATTTCAGCAGGTATTTGACCACATCAATGAACGAACTGACAGACTTGCCCTTTCAGAAAACACCATCAAAGGAAACATTGAATTTTGTGAAATCCTCTCATTCTCCTTTTCTAACTTCCAAAAAAAGCATGTTTGCTGAAACCAGGAATTGAACCAGGGACCTTCAGATCTTCAGTCTGACCCTCTCCCAACTGAGCTATTTCAGGAGGTGTGTGACCACAGCAATGAACAAACTGAAAGTCTTGCCCTTTCAGAAAACACCTTCAAAAGAAACATTGAAATTTGTGAATTCCTCTCATTCTCCTTTTCGGACTTCCAAAAAAAGCACCTTTGCTGAAACCAGGAATTCAACCCGGAACCTTCAGATCTTCAGTCTGACCCTCTCCCAACTGAGCTATTTCAGCAGATGTTTGACCACAGCAATGAACTAACTGATAGACTTGCCCTTTCAGAAAACACCATCAAAGGAAACATTGAATTTTGTGAATTCCTCTCATTCACCTTTTCTGACTTCCAAAAAAGCACATTTGCTGAAACCAGGAATTGAACCAAGGACCTTCAGTCTGACGCTCTCCCAACTGAGCTATTTCAGCAGATATTTGACCACAGCAATGAACGAACTGATAGACTTGCCCTTTCAGAAAATACCATCAAAGGAAACATTGAATTTTGTGAATTCCCTCTCATTCTCCTTTACGGACTTCCAAAAAAATAACATTTCCCGAAACCAGGAATTGAACCAGCGACCTTCAGATCTTCAGTCTGATGCTCTCCCAACTGAACTATTTCAGCAGATATTTGACCACACCAATGAACGAACTGATGGACTTGCACTTTCAGAAAACACCATCAAAAGAAACATCGAATTTTGTGAATTCCACTCATTCTCCTTCACTGACTTCCAAAAAAAGCACGTTTGCTGAAACCAGGAATTAGAACCAGGGACCTTCAGATCTTCAGTCTGACGCTCTCCCAACTGAGCTATTTCAGGAGGTGTGTGACCACAGCAATGAACAAACTGAAAGTCTTGCCCTTTCAGAAAATACCATCAAAAGAAACATTGAATTTTGTGAATTCCTCTCATTCTCCTTCACTGACTTCCAAAAAAAGCACGTTTGCTGAAACCAGGAATTGAACCAGTGACCTTCAGATCTTCAGTCTGACGCTCTCCCAACTGAGCTATTTCAGGAGGTGTGTGACCACAGCAATGAACAAACTGAAAGTCTTGCCGTTTCAGAAAACACCTTCAAAAGAAACATTGAAATTTGTGAATTCCTCTCATTCTCCTTTTCGGACTTCCAAAAAAGAACATTTGCTGAAACCAGGAATTGAACCAAAGACCTTCAGATCTTCACTCTGACACTTTCCCAACTGAGCTATTTCAGCAGATATTTTATCAAAGCAATGAACGAACTGAAAGACTTGCCCTTACAGAAAACACCATCAAAAGAAACATCGAATTTTGTGAATTCCTCTCATTCTCCTTTACTGACTTCAGGAAAAAGAACGTTTGCTGAAACCAGGCATTGAACCAGTGACCTTCAGATCTTCAGTCTGACGCTCTCCCAACTGAGCTATTTCAGGAGGTGTGTGACCACAGCAATGAACAAACTGAAAGTCTTGCCCTATCAGAAAACACCTTCAAAAGAAACATTGAAATTTGTGAATTCCTCTCATTCTCCTTTTCGGACTTCCAAAAAAAGCACCTTTGCTGAAACCAGGAATTCAACCAGGAACCTTCAGATCTTCAGTCTGACCCTCTCCCAACTGAGCTATTTCAACAGATGTTTGACCACAGCAATGAACTACCTGATAGACTTGCCCTTTCAGAAAACACCATCAAAAGAAACATTGAATTTTGTGAATTCCACTCATTCTCCTTTTCTGATTTCCAAAACAGCACATTTGCTGAAATCTGGAATTGAACCAGTGACCTTCAGATCTTCAGACTGACACACTCCCAACTGAGCTATTTCAGCAGATGCTTGACCCCAGCAATGAACGAACTGAAAGACTTGCCCTTTCAGAAAATACCATCAAAGGAAACATTGAATTTTGTGAATTCCTCTCATTCTCCTTTTCTGACTTCCAAAAAAAGCACATTTGCTGAAACCAGGAATTGAACCAAGGACCTTCAGTCTGACGCTCTCCCAACTGAGCTATTTCAGCAGATATTTGACCACAGCAATGAACGAACTGATAGACTTGCCCTTTCAGAAAATACCATCAAAGGAAACATTGAATTTTGTGAATTCACTCTCATTCTCCTTTTCGGACTTCCAAAAAAAGAACATTTCCCGAAACCAGGAATTGAACCAGGGACCTTCAGATCTTCAGTCTGATAGCTCTCCCAACTGAACTATTTCAGCAGATATTTGACCACAGCAATGAACAAACTGAAAGTCTTGCCCTTTCAGAAAATACCATCAAAAGAAACATCGAATTTTGTGAATTCCTCTCATTCTCCTTCACTGACTTCCAAAAAAAGCACGTTTGCTGAAACCAGGAATTGAACCAGTGACGTTCAGATCTTCAGTCTGACGCTCTCCCAACTGAGCTATTTCAGGAGGTGTGTGACCACAGCAATGAACAAACTGAAAGTCTTGCCCTTTCAGAAAACACCTTCAAAAGAAACATTGAAATTTGTGAATTCCTCTCATTCTCCTTTTCGGACTTCCAAAAAAGAACATTTGCTGAAACCAGGAATTGAACGAGGGACCTCTCAGATCTTCAGTCTGATGCTCTCCCAACTGAGCTATTTCAGCCAATGTTTGACCATACCAATGAACGAACTGAAAGACTTGGCCTTTCAGAAAATACCATCAAAAGAAACATTGAATTTTGTGAATTCCGCTCTTTCTCCTTTTCTGACTTCCAAAGAAAGCACCTTTGCTGAAACCAGGAATTCAACCAGGAACCTTCAGATCTTCAGTCTGATGCTCTCCCCACTGAGCGATTTCAGCAGGTGTTCGACAATAGCAATGAACGAACTGAAAGACCTGCACTTTTTGAAAACACCATCAAAAGAAACATCGAATTTTGTGAATTCCTCTCATTCTCCTTTACTGACTTCAAGAAAAAGAACGTTTGCTGAAACCAGGAATTGAACCAAGGATCTTCAGATCTTCAGTCTGACGCTTTCCCAACTGAGCTATTTCAGCAGATATTTGACCACACCAATGAACGAACTGATGGACTTGCACTTTCAGAAAACACCATCAAAATAAACATTTCATTTTGTGAATTCCGTTCATGCTCCTTTTCTGACTTCCAAAAAAAGAACGTTTGCTGAAACCAGGAAATGAACCAGTGACCTTCAGATCTTCAGCCTGATGCTCTCCAAATTGAGCGATTTCAGCAGATATTTGACCACAGCAATGAACGAACTGAAAGACCTGCACTTTTTGAAAACACCATCAAAAGAAACGTTGAATTTTGTGAATTCCTCTCATTCTCCTTTTCGGACTTCCAAAAAAAGAACGTTTGTTGAAAGCAGGAATTCAACCAGTGACCTTCAGATCTTCCTTCTGACGTACTCCCAACTGAGCTATTTCAGCAGATACTTGACCACAGCAATGAACGAACTGAAAGACTTGCCCTTTCAGAAAATACCATCAAAAGAAACGTTGAATTTTGTAAATTCCTCTCATTCTCCTTTTCTGACTTCCAAAAAAATCATGTTTGCTGAAACCAAGAATTGAAACAGTGACCTTCAGATCTTCACTCTGATGCTCTCCCATCTGAGCTATTTCAGCAGATGTTTGATTTCAGCAATGAACGAACTGATAGACTTGCCCTTTCAGAAAATACCATCAAAAGAAACATCGAATTTTGTGAATTCCTCTCATTCTCCTTCACTGACTTCCAAAAAAAGAACATTTGCTGAAACCAGGAATTGAACCAGGGACCTTCAGATCTTCAGTCTGACGCTCTCCCAACTAAACGATTTCAGGAGGTGTGTGACCACAGCAATGAACAAACTGAAAGTCTTGCCCTTTCAGAAAACACCTTCAAAAGAAACATTGAAATTTTTGAATTCTCTCATTCTCCTTTTCGGACTTCCAAAAAAAGAACATTTGCTGAAACCAGGAATTGAACCAGGGACCTTCAGATCTTCAGTCTGATGCTCTCCCAACTGAGCTATTTCAGCCAATGTTTGACCATAGCAATGAACGAACTGAAAGACTTGCCCTTTCAGAATATACCATCAAAAGAAACATTGAATTTTGTGAATTCCGCTCATTCTCCTTCACTGACTTCCAAAGAAAGCACCTTTGCTGAAATGAGGAATTCAACCAGGAACCTTCAGATCTTCAGTCTGATGCTCTCCCAACTGAGCTATTTCAGCAGGTGTTCGACAACAGCAATGAACGAACTGAAAGACCTGCACTTTTTGAAAACACCATCAAAAGAAACATTGAAATTTGTGAATTCTTCTCATTCTCCTCTTCTGACTTCCAAAAAAAAAGCATGCTTGTTGAAACTCGGAATTGAACCAGGGACCTTCAGATCTTCAGTCAGACGCTCTCCCAACTGAGCTATTTCAGGAGGTGTGTGACCACAGCAATGAACTAACTGATAGACTTGCCCTTTCAGAAAACACCATCAAAGGAAACATTGAATTTTGTGAATTCCTCTCATTCACCTTTTCTGACTTCCAAAAAAGCACATTTGCTGAAACCAGGAATTGAACCAAGGACCTTCAGTCTGACGCTCTCCCAACTGAGCTATTTCAGCAGATATTTGACCACAGCAATGAACGAACTGATAGACTTGCCCTTTCAGAAAATACCATCAAAGGAAACATTGAATTTTGTGAATTCCCTCTCATTCTCCTTTACGGACTTCCAAAAAAATAACATTTCCCGAAACCAGGAATTGAACCAGCGACCTTCAGATCTTCAGTCTGATGCTCTCCCAACTGAACTATTTCAGCAGATATTTGACCACACCAATGAACGAACTGATGGACTTGCACTTTCAGAAAACACCATCAAAAGAAACATCGAATTTTGTGAATTCCACTCATTCTCCTTCACTGACTTCCAAAAAAAGCACGTTTGCTGAAACCAGGAATTAGAACCAGGGACCTTCAGATCTTCAGTCTGACGCTCTCCCAACTGAGCTATTTCAGGAGGTGTGTGACCACAGCAATGAACAAACTGAAAGTCTTGCCCTTTCAGAAAATACCATCAAAAGAAACATTGAATTTTGTGAATTCCTCTCATTCTCCTTCACTGACTTCCAAAAAAAGCACGTTTGCTGAAACCAGGAATTGAACCAGTGACCTTCAGATCTTCAGTCTGACGCTCTCCCAACTGAGCTATTTCAGGAGGTGTGTGACCACAGCAATGAACAAACTGAAAGTCTTGCCGTTTCAGAAAACACCTTCAAAAGAAACATTGAAATTTGTGAATTCCTCTCATTCTCCTTTTCGGACTTCCAAAAAAGAACATTTGCTGAAACCAGGAATTGAACCAAAGACCTTCAGATCTTCACTCTGACACTTTCCCAACTGAGCTATTTCAGCAGATATTTTATCAACGCAATGAACGAACTGAAAGACTTGCCCTTACAGAAAACACCATCAAAAGAAACATCGAATTTTGTGAATTCCTCTCATTCTCCTTTACTGACTTCAGGAAAAAGAACGTTTGCTGAAACCAGGCATTGAACCAGTGACCTTCAGATCTTCAGTCTGACGCTCTCCCAACTGAGCTATTTCAGGAGGTGTGTGACCACAGCAATGAACAAACTGAAAGTCTTGCCCTTTCAGAAAACACCTTCAAAAGAAACATTGAAATTTGTGAATTCCTCTCATTCTCCTTTTCGGACTTCCAAAAAAAGCACCTTTGCTGAAACCAGGAATTCAACCAGGAACCTTCAGATCTTCAGTCTGATGCTCTCCCAACTGAGCTATTTCAGCCAATGTTTGACCATAGCAATGAACGAACTGAAAGACTTGCCCTTTCAGAATATACCATCAAAAGAAACATTGAATTTTGTGAATTCCGCTCATTCTCCTTCACTGACTTCCAAAGAAAGCACCTTTGCTGAAATGAGGAATTCAACCAGGAACCTTCAGATCTTCAGTCTGATGCTCTCCCAACTGAGCTATTTCAGCAGGTGTTCGACAACAGCAATGAACGAACTGAAAGACCTGCACTTTTTGAAAACACCATCAAAAGAAACATTGAAATTTGTGAATTCTTCTCATTCTCCTCTTCTGACTTCCAAAAAAAAAGCATGCTTGTTGAAACTAGGAATTGAACCAGGGACCTTCAGATCTTCAGTCAGACCCTCTCCCAACTGAGCTATTTCAGCAGGTATTTGACCACATCAATGAACGAACTGACAGACTTGCCCTTTCAGAAAACACCATCAAAGGAAACATTGAATTTTGTGAAATCCTCTCATTCTCCTTTTCTAACTTCCAAAAAAAGCATGTTTGCTGAAACCAGGAATTGAACCAGGGACCTTCAGATCTTCAGTCTGACCCTCTCCCAACTGAGCTATTTCAGGAGGTGTGTGACCACAGCAATGAACAAACTGAAAGTCTTGCCCTTTCAGAAAACACCTTCAAAAGAAACATTGAAATTTGTGAATTCCTCTCATTCTCCTTTTCGGACTTCCAAAAAAAGCACCTTTGCTGAAACCAGGAATTCAACCCGGAACCTTCAGATCTTCAGTCTGACCCTCTCCCAACTGAGCTATTTCAGCAGATGTTTGACCACAGCAATGAACTAACTGATAGACTTGCCCTTTCAGAAAACACCATCAAAGGAAACATTGAATTTTGTGAATTCCTCTCATTCACCTTTTCTGACTTCCAAAAAAGCACATTTGCTGAAACCAGGAATTGAACCAAGGACCTTCAGTCTGACGCTCTCCCAACTGAGCTATTTCAGCAGATATTTGACCACAGCAATGAACGAACTGATAGACTTGCCCTTTCAGAAAATACCATCAAAGGAAACATTGAATTTTGTGAATTCCCTCTCATTCTCCTTTACGGACTTCCAAAAAAATAACATTTCCCGAAACCAGGAATTGAACCAGCGACCTTCAGATCTTCAGTCTGATGCTCTCCCAACTGAACTATTTCAGCAGATATTTGACCACACCAATGAACGAACTGATGGACTTGCACTTTCAGAAAACACCATCAAAAGAAACATCGAATTTTGTGAATTCCACTCATTCTCCTTCACTGACTTCCAAAAAAAGCACGTTTGCTGAAACCAGGAATTAGAACCAGGGACCTTCAGATCTTCAGTCTGACGCTCTCCCAACTGAGCTATTTCAGGAGGTGTGTGACCACAGCAATGAACAAACTGAAAGTCTTGCCCTTTCAGAAAATACCATCAAAAGAAACATTGAATTTTGTGAATTCCTCTCATTCTCCTTCACTGACTTCCAAAAAAAGCACGTTTGCTGAAACCAGGAATTGAACCAGTGACCTTCAGATCTTCAGTCTGACGCTCTCCCAACTGAGCTATTTCAGGAGGTGTGTGACCACAGCAATGAACAAACTGAAAGTCTTGCCGTTTCAGAAAACACCTTCAAAAGAAACATTGAAATTTGTGAATTCCTCTCATTCTCCTTTTCGGACTTCCAAAAAAGAACATTTGCTGAAACCAGGAATTGAACCAAAGACCTTCAGATCTTCAGTCTGACGCTCTCCCAACTGAGCTATTTCAGGAGGTGTGTGACCACAGCAATGAACAAACTGAAAGTCTTGCCCTTTCAGAAAACACCTTCAAAAGAAACATTGAAATTTGTGAATTCCTCTCATTCTCCTTTTCGGACTTCCAAAAAAGAACATTTGCTGAAACCAGGAATTGAACGAGGGACCTCTCAGATCTTCAGTCTGATGCTCTCCCAACTGAGCTATTTCAGCCAATGTTTGACCATACCAATGAACGAACTGAAAGACTTGGCCTTTCAGAAAATACCATCAAAAGAAACATTGAATTTTGTGAATTCCGCTCTTTCTCCTTTTCTGACTTCCAAAGAAAGCACCTTTGCTGAAACCAGGAATTCAACCAGGAACCTTCAGATCTTCAGTCTGATGCTCTCCCCACTGAGCGATTTCAGCAGGTGTTCGACAATAGCAATGAACGAACTGAAAGACCTGCACTTTTTGAAAACACCATCAAAAGAAACATCGAATTTTGTGAATTCCTCTCATTCTCCTTTACTGACTTCAAGAAAAAGAACGTTTGCTGAAACCAGGAATTGAACCAAGGATCTTCAGATCTTCAGTCTGACGCTTTCCCAACTGAGCTATTTCAGCAGATATTTGACCACACCAATGAACGAACTGATGGACTTGCACTTTCAGAAAACACCATCAAAATAAACATTTCATTTTGTGAATTCCGTTCATGCTCCTTTTCTGACTTCCAAAAAAAGAACGTTTGCTGAAACCAGGAAATGAACCAGTGACCTTCAGATCTTCAGCCTGATGCTCTCCAAATTTAGCGATTTCAGCAGATATTTGACCACAGCAATGAACGAACTGAAAGACTTGCCCTTTCAGAAAACACCATCAAAAGAAACGTTGAATTTTGTGAATTCCTCTCATTCTCCTTTTCGGACTTCCAAAAAAAGAACGTTTGTTGAAAGCAGGAATTCAACCAGTGACCTTCAGATCTTCCTTCTGATGTACTCCCAACTGAGCTATTTCAGCAGATACTTCACCATAGCAATGAACGACTGATAGACTTGCCCTTTCAGAAAATACCATCAAAAGAAACATCGAATTTTGTGAATTCCTCTCATTCTCCTTCACTGACTTCCAAAAAAAGCACGTTTGTTGAAACCAGGAATTTGAACCAGTGATCTTCAGATCTTCAGTCTGACGCTCTCCCGACTGAGCTATTTCAGGAGGTGTGTGACCACAGCAATGAACAAACTGAAAGTCTTGCCCTTTCAGAAAACACCTTCAAAAGAAACATTGAAATTTTTGAATTCCTCTCATTCTCCTTTTCGGACTTCCAAAAAAAGAACATTTGCTGAAACCAGGAATTGAACCAGGGACCTTCAGATCTTCAGTCTGATGCTCTCCCAACTGAGCTATTTCAGCCGATGTTTGACCATAGCAATGAACGAACTGAAAGACTTGCCCTTTCAGAATATACCATCAAAAGAAACATTGAATTTTGTGAATTCCGCTCATTCTCCTTTGCTGACTTCCAAAGAAAGCACCTTTGCTGAAATGAGGAATTCAACCAGGAACCTTCAGATCTTCAGTCTGATGCTCTCCCAACTGAGCTATTTCAGCAGGTGTTCGACAATAGCAATGAACGAACTGAAAGACCTGCACTTTTTGAAAACACCATCAAAAGAAACATTGAAATTTGTGAATTCTTCTCATTCTCCTTTTCTAACTTCCAAAAAAAGCATGTTTGCTGAAACCAGGAATTGAACCAAGGACCTTCAGATCTTCAGTCTGACCCTCTCCCAACTGAGCTATTTCAGGAGGTGTGTGACCACAGCAATGAACAAACTGAAAGTCTTGCCCTTTCAGAAAACACCTTCAAAAGAAACATTGAATTTTGTGAATTCCTCTCATTCTCCTTTTCGGACTTCCAAAAAAAGCACCTTTGCTGAAACCAGGAATTCAACCAGGAACCTTCAGATCTTCAGTCTGACCCTCTCCCAACTGAGCTATTTCAGCAGATGTTTGACCACAGCAATGAACTAACTGATAGACTTGCCCTTTCAGAAAACACCATCAAAGGAAACATTGAATTTTGTGAATTCCACTCATTCTCCTGTTCTGATTTCCAAAACAGCACATTTGCTGAAATCTGGAATTGAACCAAGGACCTTCAGATCTTCAAACTGACACACTCCCAACTGAGCTATTTCAGCAGATGCTTGACCTCAGCAATGAACGAACTGAAAGACTTGCCCTTTCAGAAAACACCATCAAAGGAAACATTGAATTTTGTGAATTCCACTCATTCTCCTTCACTGACTTCCAAAAAAAGCACGTTTGCTGAAACCAGGAATTGAACCAGGGACCTTCAGATCTTCAGTCTGACGCTCTCCCAACTGAGCTATTTCAGGAGGTGTGTGACCACAGCAATGAACAAACTGAAAGTCTTGCCCTTTCAGAAAACACCTTCAAAAGAAACATTGAAATTTGTGAATTCCTCTCATTCTCCTTTTCGGACTTCCAAAAAAGAACATTTGCTGAAACCAGGAATTCAACCAGGAACCTTCAGATCTTCAGTCTGACCCTCTCCCAACTGAGCTATTTCAGCAGATGTTTGACCACAGCAATGAACTAACTGATAGACTTGCCCTTTCAGAAAACACCATCAAAAGAAACATTGAATTTTGTGAATTCCACTCATTCTACTTTTCTGATTTCCAAAACAGCACATTTGCTGAAATCTGGAATTGAACCAAGGACCTTCAGATCTTCAGACTGACACACTCCCAACTGAGCTATTTCAGCAGATGCTTGACCCCAGCAATGAACGAACTGAAAGACTTGCCCTTTCAGAAAATACCATCAAAGGAAACATTGAATTTTGTGAATTCCTCTCATTCTCCTTTTCGGACTTCCAAAAAAAGAACATTTCCCGAAACCAGGAATTGAACCAGGGACCTTCAGATCTTCAGTCTGATGCTCTCCCAACTGAACTATTTCAGCAGATATTTGACCACAGCAATGAACAAACTGAAAGGCTTGCCCTTTCAGAAAATACCATCAAAAGAAACATCGAATTTTGTGAATTCCTCTCATTCTCCTTCACTGACTTCCAAAAAAAGCACATTTGCTGAAACCAGGAATTGAACCAGTGACCTTCAGATCTTCAGTCTGACGCTCTCCCAACTGAGCTATTTCAGGAGGTGTGTGACCACAGCAATGAACAAACTGAAAGTCTTGCCCTTTCAGAAAACACCTTCAAAAGAAACATTGAAATTTGTGAATTCCTCTCATTCTCCTTTTCGGACTTCCAAAAAAGAACATTTGCTGAAACCAGGAATTGAACCAGGGACCTTCAGATCTTCAGTCTGATGCTCTCCCAACTGAGCTATTTCAGCCAATGTTTGACCATACCAATGAACGAACTGAAAGACTTGGCCTTTCAGAAAATACCATCAAAAGACACATTGAATTTTGTGAATTCCGCTCATTCTCCTTTTCTGACTTCCAAAGAAATCACCTTTGCTGAAACCAGGAATTCAACCAAGAACCTTCAGATCTTCAGTCTGATGCTCTCCCCATTGAGCGATTTCAGCAGGTGTTCGACAATAGCAATGAACGAACTGAAAGACCTGCACTTTTTGAAAACACCATCAAAAGAAACATCGAATTTTGTGAATTCCTCTCATTCTCCTTTACTGACTTCAAGAAAACGAACGTTTGCTGAAACCAGGAATTGAACCAAGGACCTTCAGATCTTCAGTCTGACACTTTCCCAACTGAGTTATTTCAGCAGATATTTGACCACACCAATGAACGAACTGATGGACTTGCACTTTCAGAAAACACCATCAAAATAAACATTTCATTTTGTGAATTCCGTTCATGCTCCTTTTCTGACTTCCAAAAAAAGAACGTTTGCTGAAACCAGGAAATGAACCAGTCACCTTCAGATCTTCAGCCTGATGCTCTCCAAATTGAGCGATTGCAACAGATATTTGACCACAGCAATGAACGAACTGAAAGACTTGCCCTTTCAGAAAACACCATCAAAAGAAACGTTGAATTTTGTGAATTCCTCTCATTCTCCTTTTCGGACTTCCAAAAAAAGAACGTTTGTTGAAAGCAGGAATTGAACCAGTGACCTTCAGATCTTCAGTCTGATGCTCTCCCATTTGAGCTATTTCAGCAGATGTTTGATTTCAGCAATGAACGAACTGATAGACTTGCCCTTTCAGAAAATACCATCAAAAGAAACATCGAATTTTGTGAATTCCTCTCATTCTCCTTCACTGACTTCCAAAAAAAGCACGTTTGTTGAAACCAGGAATTGAACCAGTGATCTTCAGATTTTCAGTCTGATGCTCTCCCAACTGAGCTATTTCAGCCGATGTTTGACCATAGCAATGAACGAACTGAAAGACTTGCCCTTTCAGAATATACCATCAAAAGAAACATTGAATTTTGTGAATTCCGCTCATTCTCCTTTGCTGACTTCCAAAGAAAGCACCTTTGCTGAAATGAGGAATTCAACCAGGAACCTTCAGATCTTCAGTCTGACGCTCTCCCAACTGAGCTATTTCAGGAGGTGTGTGACCACAGCAATGAACAAAGTGAAAGTCTTGCCCTTTCAGAAAACACCTTCAAAAGAAACATTGAAATTTGTGAATTCCTCTCATTCTCCTTTTCTGACTTCCAAAAAAAGCACATTTGCTGAAACCAGGAATTGAACCAAGGACCTTCAGTCTGACGCTCTACGAACTGAGCTATTTCAGCAGATATTTGACCACAGCAATGAACGAACTGATAGACTTGCACTTTCAGAAAATACCATCAAAGGAAACATTGAATTTTGTGAATTCCCTCTCATTCTCCTTTTCGGACTTCCAAAAAAAGAACATTTCACGAAACCAGGAATTGAACCAGGGACCTTCAGATCTTCAGTCTGATGCTCTCCCAACTGAACTATTTCAGCAGATATTTGACCACACCAATGAACGAACTGATGGACTTGCACTTTCAGAAAACACCATCAAAAGAAACATCGAATTTTGTGAATTCCACTCATTCTCCTTCACTGACTTCCAAAAAAAGCACGTTTGTTGAAACCAGGAATGTGAACCAGGGACCTTCAGATCTTCAGTCTGACGCTCTCCCAACTGAGCTATTTCAGGAGGTGTGTGACCACAGCAATGAACAAACTGAAAGTCTTGCCCTTTCAGAAAATACCATCAAAAGAAACATCGAATTTTGTGAATTCCTCTCATTCTCCTTCACTGATTTCCAAAAAAAGCACGTTTGCTGAAACCAGGAATTGAACCAGTGACCTTCAGATCTACAGTCTGACGCTCTCCCAACTGAGCTATTTCAGCCAATGTTTGACCATACCAATGAACGAACTGAAAGACTTGGACTTTCAGAAAATACCATCAAAAGAAACATTGAATTTTGTGAATTCCGCTCATTCTCCTTTTCTGACTTCCAAAGAAAGCACCTTTGCTGAAACCAGGAATTCAACCAGGAACCTTCAGATCTTCAGTCTGATGCTCTCCCCACTGAGCGATTTCAACAGGTGTTCGACAATAGCAATGAACGAACTGAAAGACCTGCACTTTTTGAAAACAACATCAAAAGAAACATTGAAATTTGTGAATTCTTCTCATTCTCCTTTGCTGACTTCCAAAGAAAGCACCTTTGCTGAAACCAGGAATTCAACCAGGAACCTTCAGATCTTCAGTCTGATGCTCTCCCAACTGAGCTATTTCAGCAGGTGTTCAACAATAGCAATGAACGAACTGAAAGACCTGCACTTTTTGAAAACACCATCAAAAGAAACATTGAAATTTGTGAATTCTTCTCATTCTCCTTTTCTGACTTCCAAAAAAAAAGCACACTTGTTGAAACTAGGAATTGAACCAGGGACCTTCAGATCTTCAGTCTGACCTTCTCCCAACTGAGCTATTTCAGCAGGTATTTGACCACATCAATGAACGAACTGACAGACTTGCCCTTTCAGAAAACACCATCAAAGGAAACATTGAATTTTGTGAAATCCTCTCATTCTCCTTTTCTGACTTCCAAAAAAAGCATGTTTGCTGAAACCAGGAATTGAACCAAAGACCTTCAGATCTTCAGTCTGACACTTTCCCAACTGAGCTATTTCAGCAGATATTTTATCAAAGCAATGAACGAACTGAAAGACTTGCCCTTACAGAAAACACCATCAAAAGAAACATCGAATTTTGTGAATTCCTCTCATTCTCCTTTACTGACTTCAAGAAAAAGAACGTTTGCTGAAACCAGGCATTGAACCAGTGACCTTCAGATCTTCAATCTGATGCTCTCCCAACTGAGCTATTTCAGGAGGTGTGTGACCACCGCAATGAACAAACTGAATGTCTTGCCCTTTCAGAAAACACCTTCAAAAGAAACATTGAAATTTGTGAATTCCTCTCATTCTCCTTTTCGGACTTCCAAAAAAAGCACCTTTGCTGAAACCAGGAATTCAACCAGGAACCTTCAGATCTTCAGTCTGACCCTCTCCCAACTGAGCTATTTCAGCAGATGTTTGACCACAGCAATGAACTAACTGATAGACTTGCCCTTTCAGAAAACACCATCAAAGGAAACATTGAATTTTGTGAATTCCACTCATTCTCCTTTTCTGATTTCCAAAACAGCACATTTGCTGAAATCTGGAATTGAACCAAGGACCTTCAGATCTATCAGACTGACACACTCCCAACTGAGCTATTTCAGCACATATTTGACCACAGCAATGAACGAACTGATAGACTTGCCCTTTCAGAAAATACCATCAAAGGAAACATTGAATTTTGTGAAATCCTCTCATTCTCCTTTTCTGACTTCCAAAAAAAGCACGTTTGGTGAAACCAGGAATGGAAGCAAGGACCTTCAGATCTTCAGTCTGACGTTCTCCCAACTGAGCTATTTCAGCACATGAGTGACCACAGCAATGAACGAACTGAAAGACTTGCACTTTCAGAAAACACCATCAAAGGAAACATTGAATTTTGTGAAATCCTCTCATTCTCCTTTTCTGACTTCCAAAAAAAGAACATTTCCCGAAACCAGGAATTGAACCAGGGACCTTCAGATCTTCAGTCTGATGCTCTCCCAACTGAACTATTTCAGCAGATATTTGACCCCACCAATGAACGAACTAATGGACTTGCACTTTCAGAAAACACCATCAAAAGAAACATCGAATTTTGTGAATTCCACTCATTCTCCTTCACTGACTTCCAAAAAAAGCACGTTTGCTGAAACCAGGAATTGAACCAGGGACCTTCAGATCTTCAGTCTGACGCTCTCCCAACTGAGCTATTTCAAGAGGTGTGTGTGACCACAGCAATGAACAAACTGAAAGTCTTGCCCTTTCAGAAAATACCATCAAAAGAAACATCGAATTTTGTGAATTCCTCTCATTCTCCTTCACTGACTTCCAAAAAAAGCACGTTTGCTGAAACCAGGAATTGAACCAGTGACCTTCAGATTTTCAGTCTGATGCTCTCCCAACTGAGCTATTTCAGGAGGTGTGTGACCACAGCAATGAACAAACTGAAAGTCTTGCCCTTTCAGAAAACACCTTCAAAAGAAACATTGAATTTTGTGAATTCCTCTCATTCTCCTTTACTGACTTCAAGAAAAAGAACATTTGCTGAAACCAGAAATTGAACCAAGGACCTTCAGATCTTCAGTCTGACACTTTCCCAACTGAGCTATTTCAGCAGATATTTGACCACACCAATGAACGAACTGATGGACTTGCACTTTCAGAAAACACCATCAAAATAAACATTTCATTTTGTGAATTCCGTTCATGCTCCTTTTCTGACTTCCAAAAAAAGAACGTTTGCTGAAACCAGGAAATGAACCAGTGACCTTCAGATCTTCAGCCTGATGCTCTCCAAATTGAGCGATTTCAGCAGATATTTGACCACAGCAATGAACGAACTGAAAGACTTGCCCTTTCAGAAAACACCATCAAAAGAAACGTTGAATTTTGTGAATTCCTCTCATTCTCCTTTTCGGACTTCCAAAAAAAGAACGTTTGTTGAAAGCAGGAATTCAACCAGTGACCTTCAGATCTTCCTTCTGACGTACTCCCAACTGAGCTATTTCAGCAGCTGCTTGACCATAGCAATGAACGAACTGAAAGACTTGCCCTTTCAGAAAATACCATCAAAAGAAACGTTGAATTTTGTAAATTCCTCTCATTCTCCTTTTCTGACTTCCAAAAAAATCATGTTTGCTGAAACCAGGAATTGAACCAGTGACCTTCAGATCTTCAGTCTGATGCTCTCCCATCTGAGCTATTTCAGCAGATGTTTGATTTCAGCAATGAACGAACTGATAGACTTGCCCTTTCAGAAAATACCATCAAAAGAAACATCGAATTTTGTGAATTCCTCTCATTCTCCTTCACTGACTTCCAAAAAAAGCACGTTTGTTGAAACCAGGAATTGAACCAGTGACCTTCAGATCTTCAGTCTGACGCTCTCCCAACTGAGCTATTTCAGGAGGTGTGTGACCACAGCAATGAACAAACTGAAAGTCTTGCCCTTTCAGAAAACACCTTCAAAAAAACATTGAAATTTTTGAATTCCTCTCATTCTCCTTTTCGGACTTCCAAAAAAAGAACATTTGCTGAAACCAGGAATTGAACCAAGGACCTTCATATCTTCAGTCTGATGCTCTCCCAACTGAGCTATTTCAGCCGATGTTTGGCCATAGCAATGAACGAACTGAAAGACTTGCCCTTTCAGAATATACCATCAAAAGAAACATTGAATTTTGTGAATTCCGCTCATTCTCCTTTGCTGACTTCCAAAGAAAGCACCTTTGCTGAAATGAGGAATTCAACCAGGAACCTTCAGATCTTCAATCTGATGCTCTCCCAACTGAGCTATTTCAGCAGGTGTTCGACAATAGCAATGAACGAACTGAAAGACCTGCACTTTTTGAAAACACCATCAAAAGAAACATTGAAATTTGTGAATTCTTCTCATTCTCCTTTTCTGACTTCCAAAAAAAAAGCATGCTTGTTGAAACTAGGAATTGAACGAGTGACCTTCAGATCTTCAGTCTGACCTTCTCCCAACTGAGCTATTTCAGCAGGTGTTTGACCACATCAATGAACGAACTGACAGACTTGCCCTTTCAGAAAACACCATCAAAGGAAACATTGAATTTTGTGAAATCCTCTCATTCTCCTTTTCTGACTTCCAAAAAAAGCATGTTTGCTGAAACCAGGAATTGAACCAAAGACCTTCAGATCTTCAGTCTGACACTTTCCAAACTGAGCTATTTCAGCAGATATTTTATCAAAGCAATGAACGAACTGAAAGACTTGCCCTTACAGAAAACACCATCAAAAGAAACATCGAATTTTGTGAATTCCTCTCATTCTCCTTTACTGACTTCAAGAAAAAGAACGTTTGCTGAAACCAGGCATTGAACCAGTGACCTTCAGATCTTCAGTCTGACGCTCTCCCAACTGAGCTATTTCAGCAGATATTTGACCACAGCAATGAACGAACTGAAAGACTTGCCCTTTCAGAAAATACCATCAAAGGAAACATTGAATTTTGTGAAATCCTCTCATTCTCCTTTTCTGACTTCCAAAAAAAGCACTTTTGCTGAAACCAGGAAAGGAACGGGGATCCTTCAGATCTTCAGACTGATGCGCTCCCAACTGAGCTATTTCAGCAGATACTTGACCATAGCAATGAACGAACTGAAAGACTTGCCCTTTCAGAAAATACCATCAAAAGAAACATTAAATTTCGTGAATTCCGCTCATTCTCCTTTCCTGACTTCCAAAAAAAGCACATTTGCTGAAACCAGGAATTGAACCAGAGACCTTCAGATCTTCAGCCAGATGCTCTTCCAACTCAACTATTTCAGCAGATATTTGACCACAGCAATGAATGAACTGAAAGACTTGCACTTTCCGAAAACACCATCAAAAGAAACATTTAATTTTGTGAATTCCTCTCATTCTCCTTTGCTGCACTTCCAAAACAGCACATTTGCATGAAACCAGGAATTGAACCAGTGGCCTTCAGATCTTCAGTCTGACGCTCTCCCAACTGAGCTATTTCAGCAAGTGAGTAACCACAGCAATGAACGAACTGAAAGATTTGCCCTTTCAGAAAATACCATAAAAAGAAACATTGAATTTTGTGAATTCCGCTCATTCTCCTTTCTGACTTCCAAAAAAAGCACGTTTGCTGAAACCACGAATTGAACCAGTGACTTTCATATCTTCAGTCTGATGCTCTCCCAACTGAGCTATTTCAGCACATACTCGACCACAGCAATGAACGAACTGAAAGACTTGCCCTTTCAGAAAACAGCATCAAAAGAAACATTGAATTTTGTGAAATCCTCTCATTCTTTGTTTTGACCTCCAAAAAAAGCACGATTGCTGAAACCAGGAATTGATCCAAACACCGTCAGATCTTCAGTCTGACACTCTCCCAACTGAGCTATTTCAGCAGATATTTGACCACAGCAATGAACTAACTGAAAGACTTGCCCTTTCAGAAAATACCATAAAAAGAAACATTGAATTTTGTGAATTCCGCTCATTCTCCTTTTCTGACTTCCAAAGAAAGCACCTTTGCTGAAACCAGGAATTCAACCATGAACCTTCAGATCTTCAGTCTGACACTCTCCCAACTGAGCTATTTCAGCAGATGTTTGACCACAGCAATGAACGAATTGAAAGACTTGCCCTTTCAGAAAATACCATAAAAAGAAACATTGAATTTTGTGAATTCCGCTCATTCTCCTTTTCTGACTTCCAAAAAAAGAACATTTGCTGAAACCAGGAATTGAATCAGGGACCTTCAGATCTATCAGTCTGATAGCTCTCCCAACTGAGCTATTTCAACAGATGTTTGACCATAGCAATGAACGAACTGAAAGACTTGCCCTTTCAGAAAATACCATTAAAAGAAACATTGAATTTTGTGAATTCCGCTCATTCTCCTTTTCTGACTTCCAAAGAAAGCACCTTTGCTGAAACCAGGAATTCAACCATGAACCTTCAGATCTTCAGTCTGATGCTCTCCCAACTGAGCTATTTCAGCAGGTGTTCGACATTAGCAATGAACGAACTGAAAGACTTGCGCTTTTTGAAAACACCATCAACAGAAACATTGAAATTTGCGAATTCTTCTCATTCTCCTTTTCTCTCTTCCAAAATGTGCTATTCCTGAAACCAGGAAGTGAACAAGGGACCTTCAGGTTTTCAAATCTTCAGTCGGACACTCTCCCCACTGAGATATTTCAGCACACGTGTCATCAAAGAAATGAACAAACTGGAAGACTTTTCCTTTCAGAAAACACCATCAAAACAAACATTCTATTTCATCAATTCATTGCAATCTCCTTTTCTCTTTCCCAAAATGCACCATTGCTGAAACCGGGAATTGTACCAGGAATCTTCAGATCTTCAGTCTGACACTCTCCCAACTGAGATATTTCAGAAAATTGTTTGAAGGAAAAGGTATGACTGAAATTCTTTCCCTGTCAGAAAACACCAATGAAAGGAACATTAAAATTTGTGAATGGTGAAATACCTAATTTGGGAGAGCATGAGAATGAAGATTGGTAAGTTTTGTGTCATTAATATCTCCTGACTCATGATCGCCTCTTCTATGTTCCCCCCAAAAAACTACGATTAATGATAGGTGTCTGCAGGGTGCACAAGATCTGCCAGTATCCCTCTTCTTGTTGAACTCCCAAAGTCCAAGCTCACTGCTCACTTCCATGTATTTGCCCCTCTTTTCTCTCGCTTGCGGAACTAACTTCCCCAGTTTGTACAGTCATATTTAAACGCCTGGGCTTGGCTTAACGGTTTAGGCGGCGAGCTTTAGATCTTAGGCAACCTGAGTTTGGGTCCCTGTCATGTTGTTGAATTAACACGATGTGTGTTGACTCAGACCTGTCATTCTTCTGAGGTCACAAAATGAGTACCAGCTGACTGGCAATGGGGGTGTTGCATCAGTCGCACAGCTCCGCCCCCAGAAAATGATGCAGCCAAGCAGCCACAGGCTGCATACGAACAATCATCACAGTCCCATTCTTCCCTGCAGGGCTTAAATTCAGCTGTTCTCCATGACCTCAGGCCATGTACTATCCATACTCATGATGTCTTCTACCCCAAATGACCCCATTCCCAAGCAATCCTGCTTTCCAGGTTATTGTGATTTTTACTCCTCTCCCTCACCTATTTTTGTTTGTCAGTTGGTTTGTTCATTTTCTGTTTCATCCCCGCTCCCTCCTTCTTCTTCTTGCTGTGTTTCAGCTTGTGTGCAACATTTTCACCCCATGTGCCCTCTTTCCCCTCCCCTTGTTCTCACTCTCATCTCTACTCTGCTGTTGGTGTTTCCCCTTCACATTTTGTTTCATTCCATTCTGCTTGAGCTCTTTCATGAGACTCGACCATGTATACAAAAAAAATCTTTATTTGGATCTTTTGAGAATTTGATGAGTCAATTTCACCTTTTGATTTAAAGTTCAAATCTTGACCTTTAGTGGTTCTCATTGGATGCAGTTGCATAAAAGAATGTGTCTTTTAGACTGTCAAGACACAGACTATTCATAACAGCAGCAAGTATACATCAAGCTAAGTTAGCTACTCTTAGTTATCATGGTTGAGCCTTCAAGTCAACAGCAATTGTGTTGTCACATTGTTCTCGTGGAACCAATTACTATCACCAGTAGTGAACTCCAATTTACTGAACATTTGATATGGGTGATATGGCCAAAAATGATATACAGTGCGTATCAAAAAAAAGGTAATCCGAATTCAAGGGGTTAATATGCAAAGGTTATTTAGTTTGACAATTTACATGTGTTTTACCAATTATGAGGAGGTCCTCAGCTTTCCATTGATGCCTTTCATGCATCATTGCTGTCACACATGACTGAGTCCATGTTCATTGAAAATGACAAGTTCAAATCGCATTTTTACAAGTTTGGCTAATCGGTGCAAGACAGTTTTAAATAGACGCATTACTTGTCGCCTGCCAAGTTGATTATGTAAAATTGTTAAGCTGGTCTGGTAATCGTCAGTTGCGTCATCTTTTGTTTAAGATGGGTATTTAAGATGGGCCTATAGTGTATGGGTTTAGAGGCAGTCTGAGTCATTGAAAAGATGGTTCAACTTATGACTGAACAGCGGACCTTCGTGGTTACAACCTTTCACCAAACTGGAAGTTTGCAGCGAACTTGTGATGCGTTCAGGGAACGTTTCCCAGAACGGGAGCCTCCAGCAGCCAAAACAATCTGGGCGAATGTTAGAAAATACCAAGAGCATGGCACTAGCCTCAACTGCAACAAGGAGAATTCTGGTAGGAGGCACACGGGGCGATCGTAAATGAACAGTGTAAGCAGTAAGGCAGCAAGTTTTGGAGCATCCTAGGGGTACCAGCACAAGACGAAATGGGACGGGATTGCCTTCGGCAACATTCAACCAAATCACAAGACTGGACCTCCACCAACATCCATATCGGATTCACATCCGGCACCAACTTACGCCAGGGGACTTTGCTAGGAGCCTGGTGCTTGCCAGATGGTTGACAGCACGTTGCGAAGCAGATGTCAATTTCCTGCGCTATCTCGTTATCGGCGACGAAGCTGCTTTCGCCATGGACGGCAAAGTCAATACCCATAATGTTCTTGAATATGCACCGACAGGACAACCCCCGGAATTTAATTTTGACACCAACATGAATCGACAAAAGTGGTCTGTTTGGTTGGGACTTTGTGGAAGTGGTCAGGTGATCGGACCATTTTTCTTTCAAAGGAATGTCAATGGTAACAGGTATCTGCAGATGATCAATGATGAAGTCTTACCACAGCTGGAGGAGAACTTTGAGCGACAGGTTCGTGGTGTCTTCAGATATCTCTGGTGGGCCCAAGCCGGCACCCCAGCACATTGTCTCATCGCTGTCCGAGATCGACTGAGGGAACTCTTTGGAGACCGAGTCAACTCCCTCAACCATGCAGTGGAATGGCTGCCAAGATCACCTGACCTCACACCATGTGATTATTTACTTTGGGGACATTTAAAGAACAAGGTGTTCATAACTCCTCCCCGTGATCTTGACGAATTGCAGGGCCGTATTCGACATGAAGTGGATGCTTTGCGCAATGACCCGGCTATGGTGAGACGAGCATGCTCCGCCGCTGTGAGCTTTGTGTTGAAAGGGGAGGTGGACATGTTGAAGGTGTGGGTGCATAAAGGCCAATCATTCCTGAGAAAAGTTCACATCTGACGTTCATTTTGCACCAATTATCCTGACTTGCATCGATTAGCCAAACTTGTAAAAATGCGATTTGAACTTGTCATTTTCAATGAACATGTACTCGGTCATGTGTGACAGCAATGCTGCATGGAAGGTAACAATGGAAAGCTGAGGATCTCCTCTTAATTAGTATACCACATGTAAATTGTCAAAATAACCTTTGCATACGAACCCCTTGAATTCGGATTACCTTTTTTTTGATACGCACTGTATATCAGGATATTTAAGCTGAATGCCTCAACTCTGTGTTTGCCTCTAAATCTTGTGTCCCAAACCCATCCCTCTCTGTACCCACCGTACCCAGTCGTACCCAGCTGCTCCTGGACTCTGTGTCCTTTCCTCCTGACAAGGTGGAAAAGTTTCTGTCAACCCTCGACTCTGATTCTGCAACTGGTCCTGACGGCATCAGCCCACGAGTCCTAAAATCATGTTCTTCTGCTCTTTCACTCCCTCTTTCTGTTCTCTTCACCCTCTCTTTTGCTCAAGGTCATCTGCCATCTGCTTGGAAATCAGCCAACATCACCGCTTTGCACAAAAAAGGTGCAAAAACAGATCCCAGCAACTACAGACCAATCAGCCTTCTCCCAATTATCAGCAAAGTCATGGAATCCATCATTGCTTCAGATATGAAATTATTCCTCTTCTCCAATGGCTTGATCTCTGATCATCAATTTGGTTTCAGACCTGGTCAGTCTACTCTGGACATGCTGCTTCTGCTTTCTCAACAATGGATGGAGGTCCTCAACGCCAAACAGGAAATTAGAGCTGTCTCCCTTGATATTTCACGTGCCTTCGATACGGTCTAGCACCCTGCTCTGCTCACCAAACTCTCCTCCTTTGGTATCCATGGAAATCTCCACGCATGGCTGGCGGACTTCCTCTCTGGTCGTAGTCAACGTGTGGCCCTGAATGGGTTTCTCTCATCTCCTCTTCCTGTTCAGGCTGGAGTTCCCCAAGGTAGTGTTCTGGGCCCTGTGCTTTTTCTGGTCTTCATCAATGATCTCTCTGACTCTCTTGAAAATCCTCTCTATCTCTTTGCTGACGACTCTACTCTCTGTCGCTCCATTCCTCATCCCTCAGATCGGCAGTCTGCAGCCTCCTCACTCTCTGCAGAACTGGACAAAATCACAGACTGGGCAAACAAATGGAACATGTCTTTCAATCCTGATAAATCTCACACTCTTACGATGTCTCTCCGAAAAGACCGACTGGAAAACCCTCCCATCCACTTTCTGAATAATCCTCTCCAAGAAGTTCTGTCACTCAAGCTTTTGGGTCTCACTATTTGCCATGATCTTTCCTGGGAAAACCACATTTCAAATCTGGCCTCCAAAGCCAGTCGCCGACTGGGCATCCTCCGTCGTGCGAAGTCCTTCCTTGGCACACCTGAGCTCCTCACCACATACAAGGCTTTCATCCGCAGCTCTATGGAATACTGCTCTCCCCTCTGGTCTGGTGCTCCTGCCTCACACCTAGCCCGTCTTCACGCTGTTGAAACCAAAGCGTTCAGAATCATTGGAATCTCCCGCGATGAAGCTAACTCCAAGGGCCTTTCACTCACTCACCGCAGGCAGGTTGGTGGTCTTTCCGTCTTCTACCGACTCCTCTCTGGCCTTGCCCCCCAACCCTCTCTGGGCTCTGTCCCCCAAATATTCCTACAGGTCGTACAAGATCTGCCTGCAACCCTCTTATGGTTAAACTGCCAAAATCAAGACTTTCTGCTCACCTTCACTCCTTCATTCCTCTTTTCTCCCGCCTCTGGAACAAACTCCCTCACTCTCTTCAATCCCACTGCACCCTCCAGGTCTTTAAAACAGCTGTTCACCACCATCTCTTATCCTCCCCCATCCAAAACCTTGATCTTTTCTACCCCCGCTAATTTCGGTCCCCTTGTGTTTTATACCTCTCCCCCCCCCCCCCCCCCGCCCTCCCCCCAAGCCCTCTCCCTCCCACACTTCTCCCTGCTCTCAAATGTTGTGGTTGTGTGCTTCCCCTTCTCTCTCCATCTTGTCTTCCGCTCCCTCTTTTTGTGTGTTTGTTTGTCTGGTTGATTTGTTTGTGAAATAAATGCTAGCTCTTTCACGAGCCTCGATTCAGTATACAAAACAAAAAAAATAATCTCCAAAAGTTGTGGACGGATTTGGACGAAATTTGGTGGGCAGGTTGTGTGTGTGGCAAGGACTAATCGCTTCGATTTTGGTGAAGATCTGAATGTGGATTCGGATATGATAATTATTTAATTTTTAAGTGATTCTTCACCATTGAGAGATCGGGTGAAAAGCGATATATAACATGATATTTAAAAAAGTTATGGATGAGTTATGAATAAAATTGGTGGCCGAGTTGGTTAGGGGACAAGAACAAGCAGATTAGATTTTGGTTCAGGTCCATCAGTGGGTTACAACATGTAAACTGTTCACCATGTGGAGGTATGCTCTATACTGAGTGCCCTTCCAGGTAACTCTTGAATTCATTCCAATTGAATGTTATATTTTGAATACGAATCGGAGCATGAATCGGAAAACGTACTTTAAGTTAAGCAGTACTTTGGCTTTGAATCCATCCCTATTGCACATGCACAGAGAGGAGCGAGATAATTTTTTTTTACTCTGTCTGATTCATTCGAAACTCTTTTGTTATTTTTCTTTCTTGTTTGGAAAGACTGAAAATCATTCCAAACAAGAAACACTGTTTTTAAGGATGTCATAAATGACACAAACAACAAGCACGAATAACTAATAAAACGTGTTATATAGGGTGGTGTAACTGGTGACACTGAATCAGCGGCGGTAAACTTCCCCCAAAAATTTTTCTGCAAACTTTAAAATCTTTATTTTATTTCAGTTGAATTATATGCATGAACAATGTAGAACACAAATACGTCTTATTGACTCTTTCAAAACCCGTTGGCCCAGCAGTACTTGGATAAAATATTACAGCATTTACGTCATGTTACGACGAATCAAATTTGCCGCTCGTCGACCCCACCAATGTTTCTCAAGAGTGTCATTACAGCATTGTAATGACATAAATGTCGTCGTAATGACATACATGCTGCACGGGGTAATGTGTTACATGAATTCTCTAGTTTACCATGTGTATATTTTTATAACTTCTTTGTGCAGTTGTAGTAGCCCAAAAAGGTATATTATCTCAATAATTTACATACAGGTGGTCAAAAAAAGTTGACCCACGAAAAGTGCTGTTAAAACTTCAATATTCTTCAAAAATCAATAATACCATAGAATTAGATGAATCGATATATCTCATATCTATAAGAGAAATTTCATAAATGTAACTAAAACACAACAAAGCATGACCTAGGAAATGCTTGAAATGCTCGCCTTGGTACTGGATGCATACTTGGATATGTCTCAAAGTTATTGATGACTTCAGTTTGTCAGCTTTTACTTCATTGAAATCCTATAGGGGGATAGTTTCACATCCTTATGAAGAATGTTCAACAAAGTCCGCTTTTTCACACCTAACTACAACAGCATGTTGACTTATTCGGGCTGGTTCAATGACCAACTGACTGTGTGGCACGTTCAATGACCTCAGGGGTTCTCACTGAATGACTACCAGTCTTGGGATTTTGAATTAAAGTTTAACACATCCCCCCCCCCAATTACTGAACTTCTTTATCCAGGTGTGCATTGTTTACTTGTCCCGTGGCTTCTCAGCAGCTGAAACTGGTGTTGAACTTTGAGTTTCCTTAAATAACTGCATTTGAAAGGAGATTGATGCCGGAAACCTCTTCTGTTCTGTTGTCTAGGGCATGCTCATTTTTCATGTAAGGGTCATGATCATCTTTTTCATCTCTCATAGATAATCTGTATGCTTGTTGTTTTCTACACCTTCTCAGCTTTCCACACCGGTCATATAAAAGAGTATTTACAAAAAATAAAGTTGTAGGATGATCATGTCGAGTCTCCTCAGGGCAATGATGGCATTGCCTTTCTATGGCTGGTACACACGGGAAAGTGTGTGGTATTGATGGGGGTCACCACTCCTCTCCGTCTCTCTGCTGGCCATTGGGGAATTCACCCTCTTCCGCCCGTGCTGTTGGAGACGACTGGACTCTCAACCACCAGATGTGCAGAACCCTCTGCCATTTAAACCGCATGGCTGTGGACCGTTACCCTGGTAAGGGGGGCTGACAGGTACTACACCATGCCCACAGGTGACCTGGGGTTATGCCAGGCAGGGGCATCCATCTCCCTGAGGTATCAGAAGACACCCCACATACCCATGTAGGATAATAAAAAATGGGGGAGGGGAGGAGATTATAAACTGTCACACTGTGGTTGGAGGGCAGGGTATTTTATCAATGAGTGCAACGTCCCCCAGATATACATCAAGCTAATAACCCATCTGCTAGCATTGATTGCTAGAGGACATCGAAGATCCCTTGGTATCCCTCGACAAAGAGTGGGTGAGTTATCAGCAGCACCCTGCAAAAAGTTCCAAATTTCTGCCCTAACTTGGTCAAGAGATGAAGTGGATACCACTGAGTCTAATTTGCACATGGAAATGCCAGCATGGTCTTGCAATGATATGTGGGATCTTGGGATAGAAAATGACTACACCCACGATTGAGATAAAGTGAGAGGTTTTTCAGCACTGTCTCCACATGTTACAGAGGTGGTGTGGTAGGGGAGTAATTACTTCAGTATTGAGGAGTGCTGGATGGAAGCACATCAAGTGGAACATATATAGGACTGCTTTAAAAAAGGAAAACACAAACATAGTGCATATTTTGTTCATCACAATTTCTTGGTAGAAGGTGGGTGTTTGAGACTTTTCCTGGGCTTGGGAATAGGCAAGGCAGGACAATTTTCGGATGATAGCTTCCACAGTGCGGTGAACCTGGAGTGCAACAAAATTAGAAACATTGACACAAAAGCACAGCATAAGGTCGGAATAAAAAGTGGTGCCAAATGACCGATGTTTACTTGGGAGAAATAAAGCTGATTGGTTGCAGGAGTGAAGATTGATCCATTGAGGTTGAACTGGTTTCAGGTTCATTGTCATGAGGTTGTGTTGCTTCCCTTGATGAAGCCAGCTTTGTTGACTCCAATGATGATTGGTGAGAAGGCAAATGAAATTGTTGTGCTGATTCCAAATCACACACAATCTCATTGCACTGTTGGCAGAAAACGCTGCTGTTAGAACATAGGTTCTGAAATGAAATATTTTGTTTGCAATAATCTTGTAGTTGTTTTATTTTGACTTTAATGTCCAGAGTTATTCATTAAATCACACCAAACATCTGAGATAAGTACTGCACAGGAAAACATAGACACCAGAAAATGTGAATTGCACCATTATGCACAAAGTAACTGAGTGAGAAAAGCTTAATTTTCCAAAAGACAAAACCATTTTAGCTATTATTCAGAGCTCCATAAACTACTTTGATACTTATACAACAAGCAAGTTGGTGGGATCCTAATCAAATGGAAGACCAAATAGTAAGTACTGAATTGGTGTGATCAGGAGCAACCCCAATAAGTAAAGAGCAGAGATGGAGTAATCAAGAGGAACCTGGATAAGTAAAGAGCAAATATGGAGTCATCAGGAGGAACCTGGATAAGTAAAGAGCAAGGATGGAGTCATCAGGAGGAACCTGGATAAGTAATGAACAAAGATGGAGTCATCAGGAGGAATCTGAATAAGTAAAGAGCAAGGATGGAGTCATCAGGAGGAACCTGGATAAGTAAAGAGCAAAGATGGAGTCATCAGGAAGAACCAGAATAAGCAAAGAGCAAAGATGGAGTCATCAGGAGGAACCTGGATAAGTAAAGAGCAAAGATGGAGTCATCAGGAAGAACCAGAATAAGCAAAGAGCAAAGATGGAGTCATCAGGAGGAACCTGGATAAGTAAAGAGCAAATATGGAGTCATCAAGAGGAACCTGAATAAGTAATGAACAAAGATGGAGTCACCAGGAGGAATCTGAATAAGTAAAGAGCAAGGATGGAGTCATCAGGAGGAACCTGGATAAGTAAAGAGCAAAGATGGAGTCATCAGGAAGAACCAGAATAAGCAAAGAGCAAAGATGGAGTCATCAGGAGGAACCAGAATAAGCAAAGAGCAAAGATGGAGTCATCAGGAGGAACCTGGATAAGTAAAGAGCAAAGATGGAGTCATCAGGAGGAACCTGGATAAGTAAAGAGTAAAGATGGAGTCATCAGGAGGAACCTGAATAAGTAAAGAGCAAAGATGGAGTCACCAGGAGGAACCTGGATAAGTAAAGAGTAAAGATGGAGTCATCAGGAGGAACCAGAATAAGCAAAGAGCAAAGATGGAGTCATCAGGAGGAACCTGGATAAGTAAAGAGCAAAGATGGAGTCAACAGGAGGAACCTGGATAAGTAAAGAGTAAAGATGGAGTCATCAGGAGGAACCTGAATAAGTAAAGAGCAAAGATGGAGTCACCAGGAGGAACCTGGATAAGTAAAGAGCAAAGATGGAGTCATCAGGAAGAACCAGAATAAGCAAAGAGCAAAGATGGAGTCATCAGGAGGAACCTGGATAAGTAAAGTGTAAAGATGGAGTCATCAGGAGGAACCTGGATAAGTAAAGAGTAAAGATGGAGTCATCAGGAGGAACCTGAATAAGAAAAGAGCAAAGATGGAGTCACCAGGAGGAACCTGAATAAGTAAAGAGCAAAGATGGAGTCAACAGGAGGAACCTGGATAAGTAAAGAGTAAAGATGGTGTCATCAGGAGGAACCTGAATAAGTAAAGAGCAAAGATGGAGTCACCAGGAGGAACCTGGATAAGTAACGAACAAAGATGGAGTCATCAGGAGGAATCTGAATAAGTAAATGTCATGTATGCAGTGCAAATGTTCACCATTGTATCCCTACACCGGGACCGGGTTGTATCCCTACGCCAGAGCTCGGATGGCGCTGCTGTGAATCGGGCCTTGATCGGCAGAGTGAATAAACGCGTATGACAATTGATCGCAGTTTGTCGAGATACTTTACATGGCGACGAAGGTGGGATAGCATTCATCAACTCCGGGCAGCCAACGTTTCTCCTACCGCAGCATACACACTCAAAAATGTGCTGGATACGTACCCGGATGTCTTCAAGGATGAGCTTGGAACCTTGAAAGGACATACGGCTAAACTCAGGGTTGACCGGGATGCCAATCCTATATTTTGCAGGGCTCGCCCAGTCCCTTTCGCCCTGCGTGAGCGGATTGACAAGGAACTGGATCATCTTGAAAATCTGGGGATCATCGAGCAAATCCAGTATGCCGAATGGGCGGCACCCATCGTTCCGGTCATAAAATCGGACCAGTCCATCCGCATATGTGGAGATTATAAAATGACCGTGAACAGGTGTTCTTCATTGGATAAATATCCAATCCCGAGGATCGAAGACCTTTATGCTCGTCTCACGGGAGGCAAGACTTTTACGAAACTCGATCTCAAATCCGCCTATCTACAGCTCTGCTTGGACGAGAATTCGAAACAGTATCTTACCATCAACACGCATCGTGGGTTGTATAGGTACCACCGACTTAGTTTTGGAGTGAAATCTGCACCTGGAATTTATCAGCGTGTCATGGAGAGTTTGTTTGCCGCCGAACGCAACGTCGTTTGTTACCAGGATGATATTCTGGTTACTGGTCGTACGGACGCGGAACATCTACAGAACCTGGAGAGAGTTCTGAAGAAGATTTCGGACTCCGGCCTACGTTTGCGTCGAGACAAGTGCAAGTTTATGGTGCCATCAGTCACGTACCTGGGTCATACGATTGATGCCGAGGGTCTACACCCGACAGATGAGAAAGTCCGAGCTATCAAGGATGCTCCTTCTCCACGAGATGTGACCGAATTGAAGTCATACCTCGGTTTGCTTCAGTTCTATGGTCGTTACATCCCGAATGTGACCGACGTTTTGGGCCCCCTTTATCGGCTTTTGAGGAAAGGAGTCTCCTGGAGCTGGGGGTCTACTGAACAATCAGCATTCCAGACCTCTAAGGATCTGCTCAAATCGTCCAATGTTCTCGTTCATTTTGATCCAGAGAAGGATCTTGTGCTGACATGCGATGCCTGTCGGTATGGAGTGGGGAGTGTATTATCGCACGTGATGCCTGATGGTACGGAAAGACCGGTTGCATTTGCATCCAGAACGTTGTCCCCGGCAGAGAAAAACTATTCCCAACTTGACAAGGAAGGATTGGGAATCGTTTTCGGCGTCGGCAAATTTCGCCAGTACCTTCTTGGACATCATTTCACGATTCGCACTGATCACAAGCCGCTGATCAGTCTGTTTGGTCCAACTAAGGCGACATCTGACACACTACCGCCCAGGATCATCCGCTGGTCCCTGTTTCTCGCTGCTTATGACTACACCATATGTTATAAGCCCGGTTCGTCTATCACAAATGCAGATGCCATGAGTCGGTTACCCCTTCCAGAATCCGTTGATGATTCGCCTACACCAGGATCCATTATCGCACTGATGGATCATCTGGAAGATTGTGCTGTCGATTCCGGCCAGATCCGCACTCATACTCGACGAGACCCCGTTCTGTCCAGAACTGTCCAGGCTGTACAGCTTGGATGGCATTTGCTACCTGAGGGTGACCCAGATTTTGCGGCTTTTAAAGCACGTAAAAACGAACTCAGCGTGGAAAATGGTTGCCTACTCTGGGGATGTCGTGTCGTGATCCCAAAAAATCTGCGTTCCAGGGTCATGGATGAAATCCATGACTGTCACCCTGGGATTGTGAAGATGAAGTCACTCGCCAGAAACTATGTGTGGTGGCCGAATCTTGATGCTGATATCGAACATCATGTTCGACATTGTTACCCCTGCCAGAGCACCCGGAATACACCTGTGAAAGCGCCACTGCATCCCTGGGAATGGCCCAGCGAACCGTGGCATCGCCTACATCTCGATTATGCCGGGCCTATTAACGGCAGCATGATTCTAATAATTACGGACGCGCACACAAAATGGATTGATGCCTATGTGACGCGTGGTACTACGTCAGCCATTGTCATCGAAAGACTCAGACGCTGTTTCGCCACTCATGGTCTGCCCAGGATGATCGTGAGTGATAACGGTTCGTGTTTTTCCAGTACCGAGTTTGCCAAGTTCACACGTCGGAACGGCATCAAACATAAGTTTGTCAGCCCACATCACCAGGCTTCAAATGGCTTGGCCGAACGATCCGTGGGAATCATCAAATCCGGATTGCAGAAACTTCAGGAGGGAACCCTGGAAACAAAGCTGTCTCGTCTCCTGTTCAAATACCGCATCACGCCACAATCAACAACCGGTGCAGCTCCGTCTGAGTTATTGATGAAACGACACTTGAGATCGACACTTGACAATCTCAAACCAGACATATCATCAAATGTTTATCAGAGCCAGCTTAATCAAAAGTTGGTGCACGATAAGACGTCCAACAGTCGATGTATCAACATTGGAGATCCAGTGTTTGCCCGAAATTTTGGTGCAGGTGCGACGTGGCTACCGGGAGACATCATCGAGAAGCCAGGTCCACTGTCCAGTGTGATTCGCCTGCAGGACGGCCGCGAAATTCGTCGACATCAGGACCACATAACCTACCGTCACTGTGAGTCGATGGAGCCTGTAGCATCGTCACAGTCAGGACAACAGTTCGACCCGCCACTGCCGGAGATCGTCGTGGCCGCTCCAGCCGGCTCGGATGCCCCGAAAACCTCTGCAAACGCTACACCCTTCGTGGAGACCAAAGGAATCACCTCGGACTCTGTATCCACTGGTACACCGCGACCCAAAGGAATCACCTCGGACTCTGTATCCACTGGTACACCGCGACGCTCAATGCGTGAGAGAAAAGCACCCGACCGGTTGAATCTTTGAAGATGTTTTTTTTTCACGTTGACACATGTTCTATTTTCACGTATTTTCATTATTCTCATAACCGTTTGCACACATATTTTCACATGGTTTGGAAATGTTGCTTTTGAAATGTCAATTCTGGAAATCTAGCACGTATTGCTCTTGGTAATTTTGGACTTAAAGGGGAGGATGTCATGTATGCAGTGCAAATGTTCACCATTGTATCCCTACACCGGGACCGGGTTGTATCCCTACGCCAGAGCTCGGATGGCGCTGCTGTGAATCGGGCCTTGATCGGCAGAGTGAATAAACGCGTACGACAATTGATCGCAGTTTGTCGAGATACTTTACAGTAAAGAGCAAAGATGGAGTCATAAGGATGAACCTGGATAAGTAAAGAGCAAAGATGGAGTCATAAGGAGGAACCTGGATAGGATTCTGGTTTCAGCCGCTATTCCTCAAACTCAAACCCATCCAGGCGCAGCAAGTGGGCCTTACAGAAAAGTTTCTGCAATAATTCACTTCTCCCAGGCAGATAGATAAAGAAAGAGAAAAAAAGAGTATAAGAGCTAAAAGAAAAGAAAAAGCAAGAACTAGATAAAGAGAAATGTACTCGTATAAAATAGAAAGAAGTGTGAAAGGAACCAAGAACAAAGATGTCGGGACGTACCCGGATAGATGGATTTCAGCAGTTACTCCCCAGGCTCAAACGCAGCAACATATACATGCTACCACCACGCAGCAACATATACATGCTACCACCACGCAGCAACATATACATGCTACCACCACGCAGCAACATATACATGCTACCACCACGCAGCAACATATACATGCTACCACCACGCAGCAACATATACATGCCACCAAGTGGTGGCATGTATATGTTGCTGCATGGTGGTGGCATGTATATGTTGCTGCGTGGTGGTGGCATGTACACGCAGCAACATATACATGCTACCACCACGCAGCAACATATACATGCCACCACCACGCAGCAACATATACATGCCACCACCACGCAGCAACATATACATGCTACCACCACGCAGCAACATATACATGCCACCACCACGCAGCAACATATACATGCTACCACCACGCAGCAACATATACATGCCACCACCACGCAGCAACATATACATGCCACCACCACGCAGCAACATATACATGCCACCACCACGCAGCAACATATACATGCTACCACCACGCAGCAACATATACATGCTACCACCACGCAGCAACATATACATGCCACCACCACGCAGCAACATATACATGCTACCACCACACAGCAACATATACATGCTACCACCACGCAGCAACATATACATGCCACCACCGCGCAGCAACATATACATGCCACCACCACGCAGCAACATATACATGCCACCACCACGCAGCAACATATACATGCCACCACCACGCAGCAACATATACATGCCACCACCACGCAGCATCATATACATGCCACCAGCACGCAGCAACATATACATGCCACCACCACGCAGCAACATATACATGCCACCACCACGCAGCAACATATACATGCTACCACCACGCAGCAACATATACATGCCACGACCACGCAGCAACATATACATGCCACCACCACGCAGCAACATATACATGCCACCACCACGCAGCAATATATACATGCCACCACCACGCAGCAACATATACATGCCACCACCACGCAGCAACATATACATGCCACCACCACCAAAAGGAATGAAGGGAACTAACATTAATTACATGGATAAAAGAAAATGCTCAAAATGAGGACGATGTATATGCTTCATGTTTTAAACTATGAGCTGTGTGTGGCCCTTCATCTTGCATCTGTCCACATACATTATGGATGCCCTGTGATGCAGATGAGGACAATGCGTCTTTGTAAATATTATTTCTTTCCTTGGGAGGGCCGACGTTACTTTACTGATGTACTGTTCTTCTTCAGATAGGGATTGCAACATTCCTTAAACTTGAGAAACAACATACAGCTGCTGCAGTATTTTCTGTAAAGGATCCAACGATACCAACCGGCAATGTGATAATTAGGAATGCACAATATACATATCTGTTTCTTCTTCTCTCTTCCTTCTCCCCCTGCTGGCCGTTTGTGTGTTGGGCGTGGCAATATGGCGGCTCTGTATGTGTGGTGAGATGCGAGCTGCTCCGACTTTCGATCTTTCTACCCTCCCCCCCCCCCTTTTTTTTTTGGTCGTTGTTTCCACCTTTTCCTTTCCACTTTTGTTTATTTTCACATTGTGTATTCTCTGTCTCCCCCCACCACTCCATTTTCATCAAACCCGGTACCACAACCCTCATCCTCCCTTCCCTTTTTTCCTTCCTCCACCTCCCACGCCCGTTCCCCCCGCTCAGTCTTCCCTCCCCCCAACTCGTTCCCCTCGCCCCCCACTCGTTCCCCTCGCCCCCCACTCGTTCCCCTCATCCCCCACTCGTTCCCCTCATCCCCTCACCCCATTCCTCCCCTCATCCACACTCCCCCACCTCATCCACACTCCCCCACCTCATCCACACTCCCCCACCTCATCCACACTCCCCCACCTCACCCCACTCCCCCACCTCACCCCACTTCCCCCCCCTCACCCCACTTCCCCCCCTCACCCCACTTCCCCCCCTCACCCCACTCGTCCCCTCACCCCACTCGTCCCCTCACCCCACTCGTCCCCTCACCCCACTCGTCCCCTCACCCCACTCCCCACTCGTCCCCTCACCCCACTCCCCACTCGTCCCCTCACCCCACTCGTCCCCTCACCCCACTCGTCCCCTCACCCCACTCCCCACTCGTCCCCTCACCCCACTCCCCACTCGTCCCCTCACCCCACTCCCCACTCGTCCCCTCACCCCACTCCCCACTCGTCCCCTCACCCCACTCCCCCCCCCTCACCCCACTCGTCCCCCTCACCCCTCTCATCCCCTCACCGCACTCATTCCCCTCATCGTTCCCCTCACCCCACTCGTCCCCCTCACCCCACTCGTCCCCCTCACCCCACTCGTCCCCCTCACCCCACTCGTCCCCTCACCCCACTCGTGCCCCTCACCCCACTCGTCCCCTCACCCCACACGTTCCCCTCACCCCACTCGTCCCCTGACCCCACTCGTCCCCATCACCCACTCGTTCTCCTCACCCCACTCGTCCCCTTACCACATTCGTCCCCTCACCCCACTCGTCCCCTCACCCCATTTGTCCCCTCACCCCACTCGTCCCCCTCACCCCACTCGTCCCCTCACCCCACTCGTCCCCCTCACCCCACTCGTCCCCCTCACCCCACTCGTCCCCCTCACCCCACTCGTCCCCCTCACCCCACTCGTCCGCCTCACCCCACTCGTCCGCCTCACCCCACTCCCCCCCCACCCCCCACCCCCCCAAAGAGTGTCCCCCCCACCCCACACGTCCCCCTCACCCCACACGTCCCCCTCACCCCACACGTCCCCTCACGCCACACGTCCCCCTCACCCCACTCGTCCCCTCACCCCACTCGTCCCCGCACCCCACTCGTCCCCGCACCCCACTCGTCCCCCCCACCCCACTCGTCCCCCTCACCCCACTCGTCCCCCTCACCCAACTCGTCCCCCTCACCCCACACGTCCCCCTCACCCCACACGTCCCCTCACCCCCCACTCGTTCCCCTCACCCCCCACTCGTTCCCCTCACCCCCCACTCGTTCCCCTCACCCCCCCACTCGTTCCCCTCACCCCCCACTCGTTCCCCTCACCCCCCACTCGTCCCCCTCACTCGTCCCCCTCACCCCATTCGTCCCCTCACCCCATTCGTCTCCTCACCCCCCACCCCACTCGTCCTCCACACCCCACTCGTCCCCTCACCCCCCACTCATTCCCCTCACACCCCACTCGTTCCCCTCATCCCCTACTCGTTCCCCTCATCCCCCACTCGTTCCCCTCATCCCCCACTCGTTCCCCTCACCCCCCACTCGTTCCCCTCACCCCCACTCGTTCCCCTCACCCCCCACTCGTTCCCCTCACCCCCCACTCGTTCCCCTCACCCCCCACTCGTTCCCCTCACCCCCCACTCGTTCCCCTCATCCCCCACTTGTTCCCCTCACCCCCCACTCGTCCCCCTCATCCCCCACTCGTCCCCCTCATCCCCCCACCCCACTTGTCCCCCCTCATCCCCCACTCGTCCCCCTCATCCCCCACTCGTTCCCCTCACCCCACTCGTTCCCCTCACCCCACTCGTTCCCCTCACCCCACTCGTTCCCCTCACCCCACTCCCCGCCTCCATTGCATTCCTCGCTTGTTGCTGTCTTTATTTTTTTTCCACTTTCGTTTCTTCCCCTGAGATAGAGAGTCCACGCCTTTCGGTGAGATCGAGGGGGAAGTCCATCGGCTCTCTGACGGGTTGTCGTGATTTCTCGCCCTTTTCCCCATTGAGAGGTGTGTTTCCTCGCGATAGTTTCTCTCGTGCTGGTGTATGCCGAGTAGCGCTTTTCCCTTTTTTCCCCTCCTGGTACAGAAATCTGTCCACCCTCCCCAAATCCATCTCGGCTTAGGCCGAGGTTTTTTCCAATCCGTTTTCCGTTTTTTCTGATTCCTTAGGCCGAGGTTAATGTCGGCACGTTCCCGCTACGCTGCCTTTGATTTGACTTTTGAGGGCTTGACGCGGAAACATGGCGTGGTTTGCGTTCCTCCTAACGAGGTCACCGTGGGGAAGACATCGTTATTTTTTGCGGTGGGTAACATAACCATAATCGGGCTTGAGAACATCTGTGCAGCTTCACGGATGAACAAACGCCTGGACCACGCCCTGGTAATATTCGTAGCTGAAGGGGCAGCTTGTACATGAAATTGTGGCGACCGGTTTGTCTACCGAAAATAGACATTTTGTCCTGGTCTCCCCACTGGACACCCCAGCCGTGAAAGTCTTGATATCAAATTGTCCCCCATTCCTGAAAAACGATTTAATTTTAAAAGAGCTTCCTCGGTATGGTACAGTGGTGTCGGAGATCACGATGTTATCTCTGGGGTGTCGGAACAGGCAGGCTAAACACATCGTGTCCTTCCGGCGGCAAGCGTACTGTTACTGATCGCGGTTTAGATGGTATGATGGGCCGAGCGGATGGTCCAACCGCGACCGTTACAGGATCCCCGACTCACCCGATTCACCCAGAGCTTTGGCCGTATCGCACCGCAGCTGCCCAATCTGGGAAAAGACTAAAACGACGAAATGCAAAGAGGAAAACGAAGGCAAAGAAAGGTTTGGAAATACTACTGAATTTATTGACTATTTACACACATAAGCAAAAAGAAAGCAGTCACGTTTATTTACAAGCACATAAGACGCAGGTGACACAGTGAAATCTTTAGCTTACCTGCACAAGCATAATTAACCCAGGACAGAACAAACAGAACAAACTCACGTACACAAGAAGGGTGGAAAGGCAAGAGGTGGATGGCTGGAGGGAGAGGGAGGTCCAAGGGGGTCCTGCAGCTCAACCGGCGCGTTTAGCAGCCGCCGTTCCTTTACGGCCCTGCTCCAAACCGCCGTTCAGGCCCCCGAGCTGCTGTTGTGGCTGCTGTGAACGTCGCGTGCTTTGCCAGGCCTTGTCCGACTCGTCTGGTCCAAACCCTCAACTCGTTCTTGGTCCACTCACTCTTTACCACCGACTCCTCACCGCAACCAACGCAACCAACTGACCACCACCACCGACTCCTCACCGCAACCAACGCAACCAACTGACCACCGACTCCACTGACTGACTCCTCACAACTCTCTCTCTCTTGGTGACCAACTCACGACTCACTCGCGTGCGCGCCTTTTATAGCGCCTCCGGCGATTAAGCCGCCGGCCTTTTGGACACGCCCATCGGGGTGCTCACCTCGGCCCTGGTTGGTCGCGCGACCCTCTCGCTCCGCCCTTGATGACGACGGGCGGGCACACCCCTCTTCCCCTCTATGACGAGGTGGAGACACGCCTTTCTTCTCCGACCCTGCCTCGTGGTCAATGGCGGTTATTGGAGGGGAGGTAATATGGGAATCGAGGCCCGGCAATGACGGAAGGGGGATGTAAAAGGAAATGGAGATTTTGGGGATGGGAAGGAAAGGGGATCTATTCTCTTTCACTGGTGCAATGGAGTACTTCAATTAATGGGAGACACAGCCTTACTCTAAAACACAGAATAAGAGATAACTATCAAACAGGGGTCTTCTATTATTTGGCTGACGTGTATGCTTGTGGACTAATTATGGGATGCCCTTTCACCTTTACACAAAGCTCCGGAGGTAGGGGGGCACAGAATAAACAATAATAACAATTCACACAATAAAAAATATATACAGTTCTCATCTCCGCAACACTGCACCCTCCTCCTCTTAGGCACGGCCCGGGCCTACAACTTTTATTTATTGTGACACGTAGGTGTAGTTCCCTCTACTTTTAACCTGACCCTGAGTGCGACAGTTTTAAAACATAAATAAATGTGTCCCGCTGCTCCATTGCACCCTGCCTAACAGACTTACGCCCACAGTTAACCGAATTGCGGAATGGTCTTCAAACTATACACTGACGGTGGGGAGCATTATTTACAATGACTCTATTTTTATTTACAAAACTAACCCAGGACCTGTGATTGTTCTTTCTGGGGGGGAGACAGTCTGCTCTGCATCAATGCACCATGAAAGCACCCAAAAACGCACCAACACACACCCAAGCACCAATCGGTGCAGTCACCATTGTTCAAGAGTGTTCAACAAAAATAAATTCAACAACCCCTAACCCTGCAGGTGATCTCTTGCTCTTCGGCTCCCTCTGCTGGTTATTATTATTTTCCTGGTGTTGTCATCTTCCCTTGCTGGCGGCCTATTTGCAATAAAAGAATGCACCTAACGTGTCTGTTTTTATTTTATTTATGGCCCACAGGGGCCGACTACGTGTGGTTCACCTGTGGGGCATCGGTGCCCTGTGGCGAAGGTCCGCCAGCAAGATTTCGGGCCCTCATGGCCGGTTCCAGCAGAGGGGCCATGCCCCAACCCATGGGGTCCATAAGTGGTGCTCGGCCACAGGCATGTGGTCCATAATGTGGTGCATCGATGCAGACAGCTGGTTCTGGGAATTTCGGGCGCACAATGGCCGACCCACGCACGCTCCCCTCGGCGCCCAATGGCGCACAGGTCATGTGGGAGACAAAAGGGGAAAGACAAATGAGCGAGGGGTAAGGTCACAAGGGTACACATCAATAAGGCAATGCAAGGCGAAATGCGTACGGAGGGCGAAGTGAGAAAGCTCGTCCCTACCGTACGTCACCCCACTGTCACCTACACTACCCTTGCCCTTACCCCATATGTACAAAATCTACACATTACCAATCCGTCGCTACTGTCACGTCTCCCCATATTTCCTCTATACCAAATTCGTCACCACAATCCCTCTATTCAAAATTTGCCATCTCCCAATTCATCATCAATCCTCATAAGGAGGCAGAGATGGAACATCAAAGCACAATGTCACACCCACGTCATGATGCGTCTCACAATCCAAACATTTGCACAGTAAAAATAATTAAACATGGCATGGTGCGGAGTACCTGTCACCTCAGGTGAGTGGATGCAGATGGTGTGAGGAGACTTCATCCTAACTACTTTCTAAATGACATTAACACACTTTACACTACCCGGGGTCTCTCCCTGCCAATCCATTGGCCAACTTACACTATGGGTTCTAAAAACCAATTCCCATTGCCCAAACTGTGGTGCTTCTCAATTTGGGGTCTCACTCCCCCGATTCATCTCCCGGTGCTCTCGCACAATTTCTGGGCTGCGACGTGTAGCTCTCCCAGCAGGTCTACCCACCTGCACACCTCCACCACTGCAGTTGCCACCCGAGCTTACCTAGCTCCTCACCCTAACCTAACTAACTGGGGAAGGCCCTCTCCTGGCTCTGTCACCCCTTGGTGCCCTCTGGCACTGGGCTACCCGGGTCCGTCCTCCGGATCCTCGGGCCCCATCCACAACAACTACTACCGGCTCCCAGAGCCCACCTGCGGCCTCACCTGGCCGACATCCTCACAGTGGTGGAGCGCCCAACCAACTACACACACTAACAGGCTACACGCCCAGCCATTTCCACAACACTACTGCACCCATCCAAAGACCATTCTTTCACCCGCACCACAGATGCCAATATCCAACCACAATTTACCTGTACCCTCTACCTAACACTTACACTACTCGCCCCGGGTATCCGTGATGGGGGTCCACTCTTCCCCCATTCACACCTTCGCACCATCCACTCCACTCCACAATTTCCACCATACTCACTCCACGACCATCCATTCCAATACTCCATTTATTCCACACTACCATTCTCCATACCTGCTGTTGCACACCTGTGCCCTCACACCTGGTGCCACCTGCACCCTCCTTTCTTCCTGGACCATTTGGTCAACACAACACACGTCACCATCACTCACTCATACACTGCTCCATACACCTGTTCAGTTGCACACCTGTGCAATCTCACTTGTTCCTCACTCACTGCTCCAGTGCTCCATACACTTCCACGCTCAATACAATTCACAATCACCTTCTCACAATACACTCCTGAATACCTTTTTTTACACACACACACGGCATCATCTGACCTACCTGTTGCCCTGCTAAAACTCGCGCTTCCCAGTCGCCCCTTATATTATTGCGCTCCCTCGTCATTATAATCCAAACTAATCTACCTGCGTCCCCACTACAGGTATCATTGTCACTACCTAACTTTACCGTTACCTATGGTCATCTTCTCTAGATCCCTATCATTATCCTAACCCTCCCGGGCTAGTTTTCACTGCCAACCCCATAAACCTACTGCTCCTTTGCCCCCGCTGTGAGGGATGGCAGAGTTGCCATCCCACCACATCGGGAATCTCTCACTACCAATTTTGCTCACCAAATTTCAGCCAATTAAAAATTTGCCAATCATCTGCCAATCATTCTACCAATCATCAATCTGCCAATCCTTTGCCAATCATCAAATTTTGCTTTTCCATTTCGGGTCCAAAACACTATCATCACAGTCTACTCACTAGAGCCTCTCGGTGCGCCAATTCATCTCCAAAGCTCGGCTTCGCAAAGCCGAGCAATGAATGCGGGTTGTTTGGTGCCGGCGGTTGGATCCGTCCGGCCTTCGGTGCAGGGAAGGAGGTTTACTCGGGCCGAGATCCCACGAACCATCTCAGCACGGAGCCGTCCAATGGCCCGATCTCGCCCTGCCGGAGCGCCTCAACCACAAAGGGTTGCCGTGCCGACCCTTCCTACCGGGCCGCCCGCTCCGCCTAGCGGAGCATGGACGCGGCCGTTCAGAGCGCGGCCCGGCGTGGATCCCGCATGGCGGTTCTTTCGAAACCGCTGCGGTCACGATCCCCGCGGGTCCCCGCTGCACGCAAACCCCGGCACGAACCGAGGGCTCGCTTCGGCTATAAGTCGGTCTAACCGCTAACCCGGTTAGCGTCGATGCTTCACTTGCATACTCACACCCCGCAGCCCGTTCCTTGCTCATACATCCAGCCGTTCCCATGCTCCTCGTCATTGCACCTTCTCTTACACACCCAGGTACACTCATTCCGCTCACAGACTTTGTCACACACCTGACCACCGCACACCTATGCACACACTCGTCATTCGCACACCTCACCAACACACCTCTTCGCGCCCCCTTCTCGGTCACCTCCTCTGTGACAACCACAGGTGTGCTCTCCTCCGTACACCCAACCACGTGCCTCACTACCAACTCCAGTGTGCATTCCCATACGTGCTCTACCATTCCAGGTGTGCATCCTTCCATTCCAGGTGTACATCCTCTCTCACCTGCCACAACCAACTCACGCTCCGTGTCACTCTTACTACTTTCACCACCACTCTCGGTCGCGCACTCTGTCCTCATGCACTCTGCTGTTACACACCTTTCTCGCGCATCCTCTTGCGCACACTCCCCCGTTACACCCTCTGTAACTCACCACAGATGTGCATGCTTCCGTTACATCCCCTGTAACACTCCCCACTACGCGCTTCCATGTGCCCCCCCGCACATGCGCTACGACCAACTCACTCTCGACAGCGCACTCACTCCTCGGCGCGCACTTTTTCCTCACACACCCCATAGTCAGACATTCTCGCACACCTCCTCCTTCACGCTCTGCACCTGTCGCACACTTCACCAGCGGCCTCTCATGAACACCCGGGTCCAAACCAACCCCCAAGCCGACTGAAGCTTCCCTCACACCATATACATTTCCGCGTATATCGCCACTCACCTCGGCACCTCGTCTCCGCACCTCCTTCACCACCTGCAAACTCTTTATTTGGTTAGCGAGCACACCATCACGATTTGAGCACCGACCATGCACATATTCCATCACTTCCTCCTTTATCTCCCTCTTCGTTTCCCTCCGTCTCTTCTTAATTTCACTCACCTGCTCTTCCACTTCCTCTAACTTTTGCTTCACCTCTTTTATTTCCCGGTGCGTCTCCTCAATTTCGTCCTCTAAGGCCACCTTGACAGTTTCTATGTGCGTCCTCACCTCCCGGTCCTTTGTCTCCATTGCCTCCGTCACCTCGTCCAACCTCGTCGTCAGTCCCTCACGTACCATCTGACATTCCCTCTTCGTCGCTATTAAGTCATTTTTGATTTCGTTTTGTGTCGCCTTTAACCCTCCTAGTACTGCAGTGTTCTTTTCCACCTGCTCCACTAATTCCCTCTGTCCCACCGTCAGCTGTTCCACCTCCTGCGTCAGGTCTTCTATGCCCCCCTGTAACTTGGCCGTCCCATTTCTCACCTCTTTCTCCATACGCTTCTCACCTCGCTTTACCTCCTCGCGTACCCCCGAGACCTCCTCGCTTACACCTCGTCTTATTTCCTCCCCCATCTCCTCCATTTCATTAGTAGATGCCGCCCTCATTTGTTCTAATTCATCCCTCTGAGCATCCAGTTTACCTTCCAACCCGATTTTCACCTCCTCTATCTGCTCTCCCATTTGTTTAATTTCCCGGGCGGATTGCTCCCCTATTGCCCGCAATTTGTTTTCCATCCTATCTTCTAGCCCCGTTAACCCATTCTTTACCTCTTTTATCCCGTTGTCTAACCCCATAAATTTATTGTCTAACCCCTTAAATTTATTGTCTAAACGTTCACTGGTACCCCTTGCTTCGTCCCTCATTTGGCCCCTCAATCGCTCACTCATTTTTTCCATAAGGGCCCCCATTTGTCGCAAAAAAAGGTTCGAATCCACCAGTGCTGCGGGCGCGGCTGCCGCAACCTCGTGTGAGGCGCCATTTTGCACCTCTCCAGCCACATGCGCGAGGGCGCCATTTTGTGCGCCTGATACTTCCTCAACCACCTCATCATTTCTCTCCTCCATTTCTTCCCTCTGGTCCTGGGTTACCCCTAACCCCTCTTCTAGTTCCCCCAACGGCATCCAATCATCTTGACCATCCATGGCACGATTTTCAAATTTTGAATTTTATAACAAAATTTCGGCCCACTCGTAATTTGAGCGTGCCAAGCCCTTCAGGTCCGTATCTCGCTCCCGACACCAATTGTTGCGGAACCCAACGTCGGCCTATGGTTCCCCTTTGAGGGGGGATTAGTCCCCTCGTTTGTTACTGACCGACGTGGTCCCTGAAGCTGCACCGCGACCTCCGGAAAGGCCGGTGCACAGCCCCGTTCGTACCGCGGACAGATGTTACTTGATTGCCGAGCGGTGTTTAGCAACCGCAGCACGAACTGTTACCAAGACTATCCCGATTCTTACCGTTGGCCAAAATCGTGCCACAGGTGTCCAATGAGGGAAATCATGACGACGACGGATGTAAGGGAAAGAAAGGCAAAGGTAGGAAGAACAAATCTAATTTATTATTATTATTTACACATCAAAATAACCAAGGAGAAAGAAGGATAAGAAAATAACCACAGAAGAGGAAGAAGCGGACACAGTGAAAATGCTAGCTTATCTAAACAGGCTTAACTTATACCCCAAGGACAAGACAAAGACAGACTACAAGCACACTTACACGGGGGATGATGACAGGAATGGCAGGAGGTGGATGGCTGGAGGGAGAGGAAGGCACGGAGCTGGCTGGAGCTTGACCCCGCACGGGACGTCGGGCTGGACCTCGACGGCCACCGATGCCACCGATTCTGGTTCCCGCGGGGTAACGGGTCGGAGCTGCCTGGTGGAGCCAACGCTGCCTGGTGGAGTCAAAGCCACGTGGTACTGCTCTTGCTTGCTCTCAGGACTCTCTCAATGCTTGCTCTCAGGGCTCCTTGTACTCTCTTTCAATGCTTGCTCTCTTCGCCGTATATCTCCCCTCTCCAGAACTCATCTGAGGTGGGGGCGTCTCCCGTGGGTTATATAAGCCCCCCCCTTGAACCTTCCCGAACCTCCCAGACGGTTCTCCCCACGCCCTCTCAAAGCCAAACCCCTCGTTCTGGGTTGGTCGGCAAGGGCCGGCTCACTCCTCCCCTCTATGATGAGGTGGAGACACGCCTTTCTTCTCCGAGCCGACCGCGTGCTCAATGGAGGCAAATGCAGTTGGTAGTAAAGGCTTTAGGAATGGGAATGAAAGGGAATCTACTCTATTTGAATTCGGTGCAACGGAGTATTAATTAATGGAAGACAAAGCCTTAACCTAATACACAGAATAAGGAAATAACTACCAACAAGGAGGAAATCTATGATTGGCTAACGTGATTGTATATGACCTAACTAAGGGACGCCCTTTGACCTTTATACACAACTGGAGGAAGGAGGGTGATATTTTTACAACAATAAAAAAACAATTCTCATTTCCACAACAATATATATTGTTATGGATCTCAGAGAGGGCACTCCCTTTAGCAAGGGGGGGTTAATCCCCTGGTCCTGGTACTTGTTACGCTTTTTTGCGGGGTGGGATTGATCAGGGTTATTGGTCCAGGTGTTCTCCCGAATACCTTTACCAATCACTCCGCAAAACAGGGAGACAAGTACCGCTCGAACCACGGACAAGATGGTATTTGCTGTGCGGTTTAGCAATCCGCGGTTCGAGCCGTTATCCAGAGACTAAACCCGATTCCGAGCGTTGGCCTAATCGTGCCACAGGTACTCAATCGGGAAAAGACTAAAGCGATCGGGGAAGAATGAAACCAAAAGGGTAAGAAATAACAGACATTTATTAATTATTTACAAAACCAAAGAATAGGAGGAACGAAAGTAATATACAGAAGAAAAAGCAGATACACAGGGCAAGCCTTAAAACAGTCTTAATTATCAACGCCCAGACAGAACAAACGCAGACACACGAAAGGGGAATAGCAGGCAGGAATCACTGGAAGAAGGAGAAGGTCCGTGCAGGTGAGAGGGTAGGCCGGTGCGCAGCGTCGAAGGTGGCTCCGGTCCACGCTACGGGCTCGAGGTGAACAGCCAGCCGCCGCTCCACATATTCGTTTTCACACGCACTGCCAGGCCAATGTCAGTTGATGATTGTATTGTGGTCGCCGTCACGGACCCACTCGCCGGATCACCTCTCACTCTCGTGCCTTCTCACCGACTCGTACCCTTTCCGTCCAACTCCTTCGGAACCCTCACTCAACTCGCCAAGCAGTCCCTTGCAGCCCTTTTTATTGCTGTGTTGGAAAACAAGCCACGGGCTCCAAGGGCACGCCTACCAGTTGGCTCACCGTGGTGCTGGTTGGCCGGTAAGGGCTTGCTGACTCCACCTCCGATGATGCGTCGACGTGCCACGCCCGTGATCTGGCGGCTCCTCCCCCCTTCTTCTCGGCCCGACCGCATGGCCAATGGCGGCTGGTGGGGAGTTAGAACACCACTCGCACCGCTTTTGAAGGGAACTTTGGAGAGTGGAGATGATTGGGGAAATTGAAAGGGGACCTATCTTATTTGATTAATGCAACGCAGATTCAACTACTGGGAACAGGTCCTTAGCTGAAACACATAATAATGAGATAACTACAAAGAGGTCCTATGGTTCGCTACGTGTGGTACATGGACTAACTAGGGTGCGATTTTTAACAAGCCAATTGATGGGAATATTTACAGGGGAAACATTTATAAGGGATACATTTACTAAAATTTACTAGTGAAGGTTCTAAAAACCGTAACTATATATATATTTAGGAATGAAACATCATATAAGATGTCTTCATCTTATATATATATAATTTCTAATCAAACCCAAGGAGCGCTAACGAGACTACGCTTTCAGGACCTTTACCTCCTGGATTCTCTGACCCGGTTTTTCTTTGATTTTGAAACAAAATTTCCTCATTCCCAAATTACTGCTTTGAAACATCCTGATAATTCAATCACGACCAACCCTGTAGAAATTGAGAAGGATGCAAGACTCTTATTCTCTACACTTTACCAGGCAACAGATGTCGATGCAGAACTTGTTCTGAACTTGCTTGATGGTGTCGGTACACTACTCCAGAGCAAAGAACGGATTTGGAGTCGCCGCTCACGCTTGAGGAACTTTCTGTTGCCCTTAAAAGCCTGGGCAGAGGGAAATCACCTGGCCTGGATGGTCTGCCAGTGGAGTTTTGAGGAATTTTGGGATTTGATTGGACCTGATTTGCTTCTGGTTTTCCTGGAGAGCTTGAAGAAGGGTGAACTTCCACTGAGCTGCAGGAGAGCCGTGCTTACTTTGCTTCCTAAAAAAGGGAATTCATTGCTCATATCACAGTGGAGGCCAGTGTCCTTATTGTGTACGGACTATAAAATTTTCTCAAAGGCTTTGGCCTTGCGTCTCTCACCCCTACTAGGAGACATTATACACATGGACCAGACTTATTGTGTTCCTGGTCGCAATATTCAGGATTATATCTCTGTTGTCCGAGATGTCATTGAAATCTGAGATTAATTATGAAAGTTGTGGCTTGATCTTCCTCGACCAGGAAAAAGCTTTTGACTGTGTTTCTCATACATATCTTTTTGAAGTGCTAAAATGTTTTGGTTTTGGACCTCTCTTTCTCTCCCATATACAATTATGTTATTCAAACATATCGGCTATCTTAAAGATAAACAATGAACTTGTACCCCCCCTTTTGTGTTGGGAGAGGGGTAAGGCAGGGCTGCTCTCTGTCAGGAATTGTGTACGCTTTATCCCTTGAGCCCCTCTTAAATACCTTTCGGAAGTCCTTGCCTGGTGTTACTTTTCGAACCCACCCCTTAAAAAGCATTGCTTATGTAGATGACATCTGTGTCTGCATCAGACAGTCAGAAGACGTTGATTTGATGATGAATGCTTTGGATGTCTTCAGCAGGGCATCATCGGCCAAGATAAATTGGACAAAAACAGAAGCGCTGTGGCTTCAACCCTCGACCTACCCCCTACCTGCCCCCCTATTTCCTCTCCCTCCTCCTCTCCCTGCCAATCTTTCATGGAGAAGACATGGGATTAAGTTCCTAGGGGTGTTCCTTGGCCCTGGGAATTTTGTGAGGCATAACTGGGAAGGCTTGTTGGCACACATTGAAGTACTGTTACTGAAATGGAAGAACTTGCTCTGCCAACTGTCCTACCGAGGTAGGGTACTAGTCATCAACAGTCTGGTCACCACTAAGTTATGGTACAAGGTTCTTTCCCTGCAGCTGCCCAAAAATCTGGTGGAGGACATACAAAAATGCATCACCCATTTCTTCTGGTCCGGAAAGCATTGGCTGAGACCAGAGATTCTAAACTTACCAACTGCAGTGGGTGGCCAAGGGCTGGTCAATGTCAAGTGCCGCATCATGGCTTTCCGCCTACGAACAACATGGCGCTACTTGTTTGAACCATGTTTGGCCTATAGACAGCTTACCAGCTGCATCTCACGTCAAGCGGGGAAGTTGGACCTTGCACTGGAGCTGTTCCTGATGGACTCGACCAAGATAGACCTATCGATGCTACCTGTCTTTCACCAAAGCCTACTGAATGCGTGGCAAGCCTTTACCTGCCTCCGTGACCCCTCGACTTATGTTCGATCCATGTTCTTCAATGAACCATTATTTCACAACTCTGTATTTGGTGAGTGTGTGAATGAAAGCACCTTCATTCAAAAGTTTATAAATGCCTCAGGAACAAAAGTGTGTCACTTGAGAAACGCCACCAATGACAGGTGGATCAGTGCTACCACTCTGGCTTCGATAGTTGGCATTAGATCGTGTCGCAGAGATGACAGTTTTTTGAAAATGGTGGTTCGCGTCTACTGTGCCTCAAATGGCTGGGCAAGCAACCCTCCAGTACCCACCTCTGAATCTTCTCCACCCTTACCCAATCTGTGTCTATCTGGTTCTCTCAGTTTGGAACTGATTAGTTTTGGCCGCTCTCTATCCTTTTCTGGGAGCAATCGAAAGACCCTGTATATGCAATGCTTAAAAATCCTTTTTCCTTCGTTGTCCTCCCCTGTACCCTGTAGATGGCCTGCAGTTCTGCCGAATACCCCCTCCCCTTTACCCTATTTGGAGGTGGTACGATAAACAGCCTGTGCCGAAACGTGTTGGGGATCTTCAATGGAGAATTGCTCATTGGATCCTACCCACAAATTCCCTAATTCACCGCTTCTCGCAGGCGATAAGGGAGCAATGTCCATTTTGTGGACAAACTGAAACCTTGCCCCATGCGTATGTACGCTGTGACCGGTTAACTCCTTTTATTTGTTTTCTTAAAAATTTTACTTGCACGGCTTTCCTTTGTTTTTGATTTTCCTGCCTTTATTTTTGGCCCTAGTGGGCAGTTCAATTCCCCAACAACAATTCTAATTCATTTCTTTCTTGGGCAAGCCAAGTTGGTGATATATAAGACCAGGAAATCAAAGATACGTAATGATTCGTATAGTATAGTACAGATGTTTTGGAAATGTTTGAAGCTCTGTGTTTCAAGAGTGAAGTTGGAGTTTTGTTGTTGTTTTGAGGTACAACTCTTTGAGAAGCAGTGGTGTGTGAGGCTCTTTCTCTTTCTCTTTATGAAGTCAAGTTCATTGCTACCAAAGCTGGATCGTTTGACTGGTAGTCAGCGCAAGAATTTCGCAATGGTGCCGGTTCTTTGCCTATTCTATTCCGCCTATTCTTTGTGAAAGACACCGTAGGATATTTAACATCCATATCTAATACGAGCAAATGGGATACCCACCTAAGTAATCTCCATCCTACAGGTAGCACACTTTGCGATGCAGCACACCTGCCTCTGAAGCGCATATTTGACTGTTTATAACCGTGCCGACAAGTGAACCCAGATTAGACCGTTTTGCAACATCCTGTTGGATTTTTATGGAATTAAGGAATCTTGGTTGTTTTGCGTTACAATTCATCACATGGTTTTCTTCCCTCTTGACATGATTTTCAATGGTTTGCCAGATTGCTGGCCCGTGTTGGTTTTACCTTTCATCTTCTGCCTCATGATAAAATTCTCTACGGTTGGTTGATTAGAGGACGACTCGGATCTTTGAAATCAACCTGATGAAATTCCCGCTTGGAAAAAATTAGGATTCCTTGCCTGCATGTATTCTCTCGTGCACAATAAAGATGTCATTCTATATTTTGAGAACAAGCCTTCCATGTTTTTAACCAAATATCATAATTCTAACCTCAAGAGTATGCTGTGTCATTTATTCTAAACATGACACTGCAATTAGATGCTGAGATTGGAGAGTTATTGCTGGAAACTGAAGAGGCATTTTCATTTCCTTCAGGCAAAACTTAAATACTCCTTCTCTTGAGAAATTCATTCAGACATCTATAATTCAATATTGCACTGAAATGAAATTTTAAGTCAGAAGTTAAAAAGTCTCAAGTCCGTCAAATATTTTACGTCGCGAGTTCAATATCATGTTTGAACTGAATACAATTAGAAATCACGTATTTGAATCTAAATTAGAGATCCAAATCTTGCAGTTTCTTTAGATTTTCCTTCTGTTTATAAAGACATTTTTTTAAAGAAAAAAAAAAAAAAAACAAGTGACGTTTGTAACGGTGGTGAGAAAATGAATGTGAACCTCGGTATCAGTTTCTCGGATGTTGTTGCTGCTGCTGCTGGCTGAGGAATACAAGTTGTCGAATTCTGCAAAATAAATAAAGGGAAAATAATAGAGGGAATTGGGGTTTCGGGAGTTGAGAAGGGGAGGAGGGAGGACATATTAAGGCAAGAACGACAATAATAATCACAATAATTATAACTACAATGGCACTCGTGAGAGCGCATAACTCCGCTCGGCTGAACAGTTTATGCTTTGTATATCACTGATAGGCAGGATCCCAATCGGGATCTTCAACAAAATCAAATCAATTCGTCCTTGTCACACACCCAACATGTCCATCAAGTTTTGTCCGAATCACTCCACAATATTTTGAGATACCTGCTCATAGACAGATCGACAGACAGATAAACCGGGGGTGAAAACATAACCTCCATCCACCTTTTGTGGCAGATGTAATAATGGCCCAAATATGACTGTCACTATATTTTTTTCATAGCAGAATCTTAAATTGTGCAATATTTATACGTGATGAAATAACTTTCAAAATGATCAGATATTATCAGGAAAGAGCTGTCCGACAACAGCTGAAGATGTCAGCAATTGCGCACAGCAAAGAGAACGATGCTGGCCGGCATCAAGAGATCTGGAAGAAAAATGAAGGAAACACATTGACGAGATAAGAAAATGTGCTTTGATGAAAATCTGCATAAATACAGACTTGGCATTTAATATGGAATATTTTTTTTTCTTGACTTGGGTTTACTTTCTTAACTCAGTATATCAATCTGGTGAGTTTCTTTTACACTTTGGTGATTTATTTGTTAAAAGAACCATGTCACTGATTGTCTGTCGCAGCAAGAAGTCAACAACAGGATTATATCACAGGTGGCGTGGCAAAATGTACGGACAGGTGAATTTGATGATTGGCTTCACAGTCGGGTATACAAGGGTTGTTGCGTTCTGTATTAGTGGAAAACAACTGCTGCACGTCTCCAAAAGTTATTGCCGCTTCCTCTGGAGATGGTCCGTCAACTCGTCAATGCTGTTTATCATGGAGTGGTGGCTTTACGAAATTACGGCATGAAACAGTGTGCTATTGCTCGGCAGTATGGCATCACTCAAGGTCAGGTATCAAAGATCCTGAAACGAAATGCTCAGAGGGGTGTCCCTACTCCAATACCGAGGCCAGGACATCCCCGCAGAACCACAAGGAGGGATGATTGCCAGCTGCACCGGTTAGTCCGCAATGGCCGTACCAAGTCAGCTCATCGGCTTAGGGCTGAGTGGCAGCAACTGACAAATGTGCCTGTATCCAGAAGGCTAGTCAACCAACGACTGGTTCAAGCAGGCTATCATGCCAGGCGTCCCCTGAGAAAGTCACGCCTGACCAGACAACACCGCCAGCGCCGACTGCAGTGGGCCAGAGAACACCGTAAATGGCAGCCAGGACACTGGAATCACGTGATCTTCAGTGACGAGTCTAGATTTCTGGTCTATCGTCAAGATGGCCGCGTCCGAGTGCGCAAACAAGTGCATGAAGCCTACAACAAAGATTGTATAGTGCCAAAAGTCCAAGCTGGAGGTGGTGAGGTGACCGTTTGGGCTGCTTTTCATGCAGGGGGCAAAACTGACCTGGTTGTTCTGAATGGAAACCTGAACCAGTTCAAGCACAGGGCCATTCTGGACGAAACATTGCTTCCATTTGCTCGTGCAGCCTTTCAAGGAAACTTTGTCTTCCAAGATGACAATGCACGGCGTCATCGTGCTCGCATGATCCAACACTTTCTTGCTGACCGTGGTGTAGAGCATATGGAGTGGCCTGCCACGTCCCCGGATATGAATCCGATAGAGAACTTGTGGGCAGAATTAACGCGTCAAATCGACCACTTGGACCAGCAGCCGACCTCTGTGCGTGAATTGCAGCAGACTATTGTCACTGCATGGCAAGCGATTCCTGTCCAAACCTTGGCAAATCTCGTGAACAGCATGCCTCAAAGTGTACGTGCTCCCCTGAATGCTCGTGGGGGTTACACGAAGTACTGAACTGTAATTTTACTGTCCGTAATCCCAGTCGTAATTTAACTTTTGTTTTTGTTAAAAAAAAATTGGCTAATGTGCAAAATAAAGAGATACTTCTGGAAAACGTACAGAAGTTTAACACAGTACTGTCTGTGAATTGAGTTCGATATCAGTTTACATCACTTTCAAGGATCAATTTATTTGTTAAGAAATGTCAAATGTGGTTTTTGTTTCTTTTAAAGGTCACATTAACAAAATCTAGAATAATTTCAACATAATTCCAATCAACTTTTGGTTCTAAGTCATCGAGAAAAGTAAGTTCACCCCCACAAAAAAAATATTCCATATTAAATGCCAAGTCTGTATAAGATAATTGTTACAAAATAAGAGAAAAGAAAAGAGGTGTATGGAGCTAACAGAGCGCTTTGTGATCTTGGTGGGTCATGCTGAGGATGAAAGCGCGTAGAGGTGAAGAGTATGGAGTTCAAGGTTGTACCATAACTATGAGGAAATAGAAGGATGGTGAGAATTCTGGACAGAGGGATAAACAGAGAAGAATGGTAATGGGTTGATCAGTGTGAGATAATGCGACATGATAGGAAAGGGAACTGGCTGGTTTAATGTCAGTCAGCCCAATCTGGTGAGGTTCCACTATTCGTACCCTCTGTGACAGATATGGTAACATAATAATTGTCTTACAAGGAACATCGACGCGAGAGGAGGCCCTAAAGCCCATCAAAACTCATGCAATGGTAGTCAGCCTATGGTTGTTTGTCCCTGCTCCATCCCTTTTGATTTTTTTTTTTAATGCAAGCAAGGACACAGCACATACCATTTTTAAAATCTTTGCTATGACTCAGCTGGGGTTCGGAATCACTGACCCGAGGCTGGCAACATCTGTGTTAAGTTCATTCCTTTTACCTCTAAGACCATTTCAATAAGGGTCATGCCCGTTTCTATCTGTTCATCCATCCATCTGTTTGTCCATGAGGTTTTTTTTTTGTTTCGGCCTGTATTTCAGTAACTAATTGGGCTGAATTGATGAAACTTACGTTGGATACCGTCCAACTTATTTTTATATATGTAATGCATTTTATCAGTTTTAAGCTTCAGACAGTGGGAGGGATTTTCGAAGCTCCACACGGTCTCCACGTTTTTCGAAGTTAAGTCTGTTCACAATTGTATTTTGTCGAAACTGTATTTATCTTTCGGTGTGTGAAGTTATTGTGTGCAACTTTGGTTGTTTCTCGGTGTTTATCTTTCATAAATTGATCGTCTGTTTGCCGTGTCGCGAGCAAGGCCTTTGCCGCGTCGCGAACGATTTGAAATCGAAGTTAAGTGATTGTTCCCATTTGTATTTTCGTTAAAACTGTATTTATTTATGGTGTTGTACGTATATTGTGTCCCGACGAAGATTTTTCGGTGCAAATCTTTCATACCTGTATTGAAAATCGTGTTAATTCGTGTCGTGTTTTGAGGCCTTGTACAGTGTGCACTGCACAACCTTGAGGCTTTGTTTTTCTCTCAGCGGTCCGTCGTTTGTGATCCAATAACTTTCGTTCTCTGTATTCCCAGTCTTTTCACCCATAGCCTACTTCCTTGTGTAAATCTTAACTCAAAAAAAAAAAAAAAAAAAAAAAAAAAAACATTTCCTTCTCTGTTCTCATTCGTTTATTCATTCTTATTCGTTCGTTCGTTCTTCGACCACGTGTTTCTCCCCCATTTCCCCAGATAGTTTTCACTCATTAACCTTCAATGTTTACACTTTCCCCTCAAGTTATGTATTCCGTCATATTTTATAACACCTTTTTCTTCTTCTTCTTTAAAAGGCTGCTTTCGACTTGCTCACCAAATCAATTCATCCCCAAAAAAATATCCATCTCCTATAGTGCCTTTTTTCTACATTCCCTAAACTCTCCTGCACTCCATCCTCCATCCAGCGTCCTTAAACGTATTTTTAACTCGAAGGTCACAAGAAACTCATTTTGCAATAAATGTTCGTTTCCCATAAATCATACACTTTCAAAAATCCAATCTCACCCCTCCCCTCCAAATCTTCCCCATAACCCCTCCCCTCCAAATCTTCCCCATCACCCCTCCCCTCCAAATCTTCCCCATCACCCATCCCTTTCAAATCTCCCCCCTTGCCCCCTCCCTCCTAAACTACCCCCTCACCCCTCCCCACCAAGACGCCCCCTCGCCCCTCCCCTCCTAGACTCCTGCCTCACCCCTCCCCTCCAAATCTCCCCCATATCCCATCCCTTTCAAATCCCTCCCCTTGTCCCTTCCCTCCCAAACTCCCCCCTCACCCCTCCCCTTCAAATCTCCCCACCCTCATTGCTTCTCAATTTCCCCCCTCTCACTCCCCCTCCTCAAAGCGTCCTCCCCGCTTCTTCCCCCTTCAAACTCTCACCTCCATCTCCCCCAACCTTCTGCCTCGCTCTTCCCCCTCCTCAAATAACACCTGATTGTGGCTCACCCAATCACCATCAAACCTTTTGTCCGCCCCATCCTTCCCTTTCTCCGAGCTATTCTGAAATCTCTGACACACCTTCAACAGCTCTCCCTACCTCTTCCACCTCTTCCACATCTTACCCTACCCCTCCTCCCCCCTGTTCTGTATCTGATGCTCCCCCTTCCTCTTCATTAACGGTATGGACCTCAAACATCCGGGGCCTTCGTTCAAACATAACTGATCTCTCCATACAGGTTGCTTCTGTCAAACCAGACGTGATCTGCTTAACAGAAACTTTCCTCCTTTATGATGTCTCTGATTCCATAGTATCTCTCCCGGGCTACTCCCTCCTCCGGTATGATAGACCTGAGCCTCGTCCTGGAGGCGGGGTTGCTATCTTTATCAAAAACTCTCTTCCTCACTCGCCCTGCACTGCACTCTCTCCACCTCACCCCCAGGAATACCTCTGGCTACGGCTTCCCCTTCGCTCCCACCTCTTGTTCATATGTGTGTTGTACCGTCCACCAAACAGTGATGACTCCATCTACATCTCGCTGTCTGATGATATGGACCAACTTCTATCTACTCATCCCAACTCTCTCTTCCTCATATGTGGTGATTTCAACTGTCATCATGCCAGTTGGCTGGGTGTGGGTACCTCTCTCACCAGCCATGGCTCCTCAGCAAAGGACTTCTGCGACTCACTGGGACTGACACAATCTGTCAACTTCCCGACCCGGATCTCAGTCAACGGAACATCTTCTCTTCTGGACTTGGTTATGACTAACTTCCCTGAAAATGTCTGCTGCTCTTCTTCTGCTCCGATCGGATCATCTGATCATGTCCTTGTTAAAGTGGACATCTCTCTGACCATCCTCAGGGAGCCTACTCAGCGTCGACGAGTCTGGCATTTCACTCAGGCCAACTGGCACGGTCTTCAAGCAGCCATCAATCATCTGGACTGGTCTCCCATCTCTACCACCTCTGACATCAACTCATCCTGGGAATTCTTCCAAAGTAAATTGCTCTCTCTCATGCACAGATTTATCCCATCTCGTCTTCAGTTGTCATACCCTTCCTCCCGTCCATGGTACACAGAATCTTGTGGTGAGGCTGTTGCCCAGAAACAACTTGCCTTCGTCTCCTGGAAAGCAAATCCAACGGAAGGAAATCTCATTTCCTTTCACAAAGCCCGAAACAAGTGTGTGTCCACCCTCAGGAGAGCCAGGAAACAATATCTCTCCATTCTCAAGACCGAACTCTCTTATCTGTCTCCCTCTTCCAAATCCTGGTGGCGTCTGGTCAAATCCGTTTCTGGTGTTTGTTCCCCCTCCATCCCCTCCCTTACCTCAAATGGCTACACAGCTGACTCCGCACGTGAAAAAGCTGAATGCCTCAACTCTGTGTTTGCCTCTAAATCTTGTGTCCCAAACCCATCCCTCTCTGTACCCACCATACCCAGTCGTACCCTGCTGCTCCTGGACTCCGTGTCCTTTCCTCCTGACAAGGTGGAAAAGTTTCTGTCAACCCTCGTCTCTGATTCTGCAACTGGACCCGACGGCATCAGCCCACGGGTCCTAAAATCCTGCTCTGCTGCTCTATCTCACCCTCTCTCTGTTCTCTTCACCCTCTCTTTTGCTCAAGGTCAACTGCCATCTGCTTGGAAATCAGCCAACATCACCGCTTTGCACAAAAAAGGTGCAAAAACAGATCCTAGCAACTACAGACCAATCAGCCTTCTCCCAATTATCAGCAAAGTCATGGAATCCATCATTGCTTCGGATATGAAATCTTTCCTCTTCTCCAATGGCTTGATCTCTGATCATCAATTTGGTTTCAGACCAGGTCACTCTACTCTGGACATGCTGCTTCTGCTGTCTCAACAATCGATGGAGGTCCTCAATGCCAAACAGGAAATTAGAGCTGTCTCCCTCGACATATCACGTGCCTTCGACACGATCTGGCACCCCGCTCTGCTCACCAAACTCTCCTCCTTTGGTATCCATGGAAATCTCCACGCATGGCTGGCGGACTTCCTCTCTAGTCGTCGTCAACGTGTGGCCCTGAATGGGTTTCTCTCATCTCCTCTTCCTGTTCAGGCTGGAGTTCCCCAAGGCAGTGTTCTGGGCCCCGTGCTTTTTCTGGTCTTCATCAATGATCTCTCTGACTCTCTCGAAAATCCTCTCTATCTCTTTGCTGATGACTCCACTCTCTGCCGCTCCATTCCTCTTCCCTCAGATCGACAGTCTGCTGCCTCCTCACTCTCTGAAGACCTGGACAAAATCACAGACTGGTCAAACAAGTGGAACATGTCTTTCAATCCTGACAAATCTCACACTCTTACTATGTCTCTCCGAAAAGATCGACTGGACAACCCTCCCATCTACTTTCTCAACAATCCTCTCCAAGAAGTTCTGTCGCTCAAGATTTTGTGGTCTCACTATCTGCCATGATCTTTCTTGGGAAAACCACATTTCCAAGCTGGCCTCCAAAGCCAGTCGCCGACTGGGCATCCTCCGTCGTGCGAAGTCCTTCCTCGGCACACCTGAGCTCCTCACCACATACAAGGCTTTCATCCGCAGCTCAATGGAATACTGTTCTCCCCTATGGGCCGGTGCTCCTGCCTCACACCTAGCTCGGCTTCACGCTGTTGAAACCAAAGCTTTCAGAATTATTGGAATCTCCCGCGATGAAGCTATCTCTGAGGGCCTTTCACTCACTCACCGCAGGCAGGTAGGTGGTCTTTCTGTCTTCTACCGACTCCTCTCCGGCCTTGCACCCCCAGCTCTCTCTGTGCTCTGTCCCCCAAATATTCCTACAGGTCGCACAAGATCTGCCAGCAACCCTCTGATGGTTAAACTGCCGAAATCTCGGCTCTCTGCTCACCTTCACTCTTTCATTCCTCTTTTCTCCCGCCTCTGGAACAAACTCCCTCACTCCCTTCAATCCCACTCCTCCCTCCAGGTCTTTAAAACAGCTGTTCACCACCATCTCTTATCTTCCCCCATCCAAAACCTTGATCTTTTCTACCCCCGCTAATTCACCCCAGATCCACCTTGTTTGAAATTCCAACTTCTTTCCTGGAAGTCCTGGCAGTGTCCATATGTTTTATACCTCTCCCACCGCCCCCTTCCCATGCCCCCCCCCAAAGCCCTCGCCCTCTCTCAGATCTCTCGATGTCTCCATGTCTCTCGGTCCCTGCTCTCAAATGTTGTGTTTGTGTCCTTCCCCCTCTCTCCCCATCTTGTCTACCGCTCCCGATGTTATATGTTTTATGTGTCGGTTTGTCTTTCTGTGTGATTAATGTTCGCTCTTTCACGAGCCTCGATCTTGTATACAAAAAAAAAAAAAAAAAAAAAAAAAGACTATATGTGTGTGTGTGTGTGTGTGTGTGTGTGTGTGTGTGTGTGTGTGTGTGTGTGTGTGTGTGTGTGTGTGTGTGTGTGTGTGTGTGTGTGTATATATATATATTTATATATATATATATATATATATATATATATATATATATAGTCAGACTCCGCTATTCACGGGTTCTGCGTATTTGTGGGTGATAAAATGCGACCCGTTTCTCTATTCGCGGAAAAGTGTCCCGCAAATTCGCGGTTTTTTTCTATTGGTGGCCGTGTTCCGAAAAAAAATTGCGTTTTTTTTTCCTATTCGCGGCCGTGTCCCGGAAATTCGCGGTTTTTCTGGGGCGCAAAAATAATTTTTCACGTGCCGCGAGCATGACCTGCTCCTGTGTTTGCTGCCGTGTTTCGCGTTTTCATGGCTTTTGCTGGATATCCCGCCATTCACACTGCGAACAGCTTCATGTGTCCACCGTTCACAGGTAAACAATGTTTCACGGGATATCCCGCCATTAACACTGAACAGCTTCACATGATATTTCACCGTTTGCAGGTAAACATTTCTTAACGGGATATCCCACCAGCTGCATAACACGTCATCCCTGCGAGTTACTGTACAGAATGAAAACACTCCACAATATCTATTAGTGCAATTAGCTGTCTCCCCTTTCCCCATTGAAAAATGGCACGGCATTCATTCGCGGATTTTCATCCACATTCTTGGATTATTGCCGACATTCGCGGGTTTTGTCTCGCCATTTCTGGGACGTTCATCGACTTTCGGGGATTATCGTCGACATTCTTTGAATTTGCGTCACCACTCGTGGATTTTGCCTAGCCGTTCGCGGTTTGGTCCTCTCTATTCGTGGATTTTTGTGACTCAGGAAACTATCCCCCTTTTTCCATTGAAACAATGCCCCCCCCCCCCCCCTATTCACAGGTTTCGCTATTCGCGGATTTTCCAGGAACGTATCCCTCGCGAATAGCGGGGTCCGACTGTGTATATATATATGGGAAGACAAAGGCGGACAGACAATGCGGAAACGGTGAATGCTAAACAATTACTTCATCTGATCATGTGCTTGGGAGGGTAAACATCTCTGGTTATTCTCAGAGAGCCACTTCAGTGGTGGCAAGTCCGGCAGTTCACTCAAGCAGACTGGCAGGCACTACAAGCGACCACCTCACTTCAGGACTGGTTTCCTATATCTTCCACTCCTGATATGAACTCAGCTTAGGATTTTTTTTCACAGAGACCTGCACTCTATTCTGCACAGATCCATCCCATGTCGTCTTCACTTATCATACGCTTCCTCCTGCCCATGGTACACTGAATCCTGTGATGAGGCAGTGAACTTGCAACAACTTGACTTCTCTTCCTATAAGGCAAATCGAACTGAAGGCAACCTCAGATCATTCCATAAGGCCCACATCAAATAAGTGTCCACTCTCAGGAGAGCCAGAAAATGACATCTGGCCAACTTCAATATTGAACTTTCAAAATTGTCTCCCTGTTCTAAAACCTGGTGGTACATTGTTCAATCTGTCTCTGGAATATGCTACCCCTCCATCCCTGCAAATGGTACCGCAGTTGACTCCGCCCGTGAAAAGGCTGAATGCCTCAATTCTGTGTTTGTTTCTAAATATTTTGGCCTCAACCCCTCGCTCTCTGTACCCATCCTACCCAGTCGCACCCAACTGCTCCTGGAATCTGTGTCTTTTGCACCTGAAAAGGTGGATAAGTTTCTGGCAACACTCGTCTCTGATTCTGCAACTTGAATGGAAGACATCAGCTCAAGTATCCTAAAAACATGCTCTGCTGCTCTTCCACATGCTCTTTCTGCTTTTATCGCCATATCATTTGCCCAAGATCATCTTCCATCTGTTTGGAAGTCAGCCAGCCAATATCACAGAATTACATAAACAAGATGAATTGCAGAAACAAAAAAGTTCCCTGAACTACTGACCAATCGGCTTCCTTCCAGTCATCAGCAAGGTCATGAAATCCATCAACGCAGTTGACATCAAATCCTTCTTTTTCTCCAATGGTATGGTCTCAGATCATCAATTCGGCTTCAGACAAGGTCATTCTACCTTGGACATACTCCTACTTTCCCAACAATGGATGGAGGCCCTCAATGTCAAACGTGAGATCAGGGCCGTCTCGCTGGACATATCTTGAGCATTCGATATTGTCTTGCATCCAGCGTTGTTCGCCAAACTCTGTCTATGGCATCCAAGGCCCACTCCACACATGTTTACTGAATTTCTCTACTCTCATAACCAATGCGTGGCTTCCAATGGGATCCTATCATCTCCTGTCCCTGGCAAGACTGGAGTGCCCCAAGGTGGTGTTCTGTGAACAGTCATATTCCTAATCTTCATCAATGATCAATGAATATCTTTCAATTCTGAGAAAACTCACACTCTCAATGTGTCATTCTGAAAGGAGCATCTGACAAACACTCACATATACTTTCTTAGCAACCCTTTTGAAGAATTTCAATCACTCAAAACCTTTGGGCCTCAACATCAGCTACAATTTTGCTCGGGCAAACCGCATTTCTAAGCTGGCCTCCAGAGTCAGTCACCGACTGGGCATCCTCCATCATGCAAAATCCTTCCTTGGCACACCTGAACTCTTATACACCTACAAGGCTTTGATATGCAGCTTGATGTAGTACTGCCCCTCATTCAGGGGCACTACAGGGCAGGAGTACTGCTCTCTCCTGCCTCACACCTTACTCAGCTTGATGCCATGGAAACCCAGGCCTGAAAAATCATTGGAATCTCCTGCAAAGTAGCCGAGTCTATGGGCCAATCACTTTCACATCAGACAAGCCGCTTGTACCTCTGTCACCTTCCATCTTATTTCTGGTCTGACACACCTTCTGCTCTTTACATGCTTTGTCCCTTCCAGGTTTCTGCTGGGCACACATTGTATGTCAGAAAACCTCTTCTGGTTAAACTCTTAAAATCCATAATCACTGCTCATCTCCACTAATTCCTTCATCCTTTTTCCCCACCTCTGGAAATAACTTGCACAATCTCTTCAATTTCTATTCCTTCCATGGCTTCAAGACAGTTGTTCACAACCGTCTCACATCACCCCCTATCAAAACCATGATCCTTTCTAGCCCTGTTATCGCCCCCCCCCCCCCCCCCCATTGCCCAGTGCCAACAAGATTACTTAAATGAGAACTTGATTTCATCCTTGTTCTGACTTGAGCCATTTTTAGTAGTTCACACTGAAATAAAAACAATAATACACAGGTAAGTATCCACTACAGACAGATATTAAGGTATTACACAGGTATTACAAAAAACCGTCAAAATATTCACTTCCCAGGTCACTATTTTCCTTCACATGTAACTCAGGCTGGCAATAGGTAAGTACACAAATCAATTAACAAATATAATATAAAACAAGGTAATTTACATCTAAAATTATTATCTATTTGTTCCTCAGGTTCCTAATCAAAAACGTACTTACTGGCAATGCCATAAGAAGAGAAGAGAAGATGGATGGATAAGGATTGCCAACCTCCTCAACATCAAGCTTTCAGCAACAAGATGGCTACAACTACCGTCCCAACAGGAAGTTACCAAAATAAAAGCCCTAACTTCAAAATAAAAAACGTCTTTTTTTCCAGAAGAATAGCAAAATAATCAAAAATTTAATAATAATCAACTGCAAATTGATGTAGGTTAAGGTTATCAGAATTTTTTTAAACCTCAGATTTGTGTTCTACACACCAAAATACGTAATATGAACACCCCTCTCGATTGATTTACAAAAAAAAAAAAGTATGGCCCGCCCTAACCCCCCAAGCACACATCTTTCCAAGTTTGCAGTTTTTCCTTCATGATAATTTGCAGCTGTATCCATCTTGTCCACCCCGTGTGTCCCCCATTATCCCCAATTCCTCCCCACATCCCTTATTTGTCCAAGTCTCCCTCTATTTTGTCCCTAATCCCTGCTGTCTGTGTGCGCCCCACCACCCTCTTTCTACTGTTCCTATTGTTATGTTACATCCTGATACATTCTATGTTCTAGCTCATTCACAAGTCTCGATATTGTATTTTTTTTTAACTCCCAATCTGTGTCACATTACAGTGAAACAAGTCAGGACACCAACAACAACAAAAATATCTACAGTATATTTTATGAAATGGCAAAGAAAAGATTATTGATAAGCTCCATTTTTAACTCGGCCACTGAAGGTGAGCGGAGGTTGTTTTCACTCCTGTCTGCCTGTGAACAGGATATCTCAAAAAGTTGTGGATGGATTCAGACGAAACTTGGTAGTGAGGTTGGGTGTGTGACAAGGAAGACTTGATTGAATTTTGGTGATAATTGGAATCTGGATCCACACCAGAGTTTTTATTTATTTATTTTTCAGTGATTCTTCACCATTAAAGTGATCGGGTGAAAAACAATATATAGCATGATATTTAAAAAAGTTGCGGACGGATTATGACAAAACTTGATGGATGAGTTGGTTATGTAACAAGAACAAGCGATTAGATTTCGGTTCAGGTCTGGATCCAGATCTGGTGTATCAGTGGATACAAAACGGGAACTGTTCAGCCTTGCGGAGGTATTCTCTCTACCGAGTGCCGTTCTGGTTTTAATATGAAGTGGACTTCATACATCCTACCTGAAATGGCAGGTGTTAATTTTTTCTTCCTGTCTTCTTGCAAGTTCAGGGTGCCATGTGGAACCCTGTCCATCAGATTATTCTTGTCTGGGCCACTAATACACCAATAACCTGCAAATGTAAAATAAAGGGAGTTTGAAATGCAAACTGGTATTTCTCAGAAGGTACTTTCAAAATCAAAAGCTTTAAAACATAAAATCAGTACAGGTACAATAAAAACCATGACCTGTTTGCTCAGTCAATGACATATTTGTTACCCAATGTAAATGATGTCACTCTAGCGAATGGCACTGTTGGTGTACAATTCCGCTTTAACAAGTTTCAATTCGATAATGGAGCAGTAAGATGTGTAACTTTATATTTTTTTTAAACAATTAAAATCCATTCAACCGTTGTAAGTAAAAAGTCTATGATGACTTTCCCTGGAAACTTCTGAAGATGAATATTCGCTCAGCTGCATTTTAATACATCTCAAGATATCCAGTGACTATGTGAGCAATGAGGCTAATGAGGAATCGCACAACTGCTCCCACTTATTATATAATATATCTCCATGAAAAACGAACATCCAATAGTCAAACAAAATGAACACTACTCACATTAATTAAAAACTTACATTTGGTCGAATAGTGTTCGCTCATGCAAGGCCGGCACCGGGTAGTTGGCACCCTAGCCGAACATTCAAGTTTGTGCCCCCACCCTCCCCCCAAGGGGGCTACTATTAACTTTTTAAAATTCATATTGTGCATTATTATGAATAAAACTTCTGCATATATAATTACTGATTTATTAACGCACAGGTTGTAAACCTGGTGCGTTATAGCGTTTGCCTGGGAATTTCGGGCGCTCAAAAGTGAAGCTAGTTTCTGTCGCTCATTTCTGTCGCTCAGATGTGTAAACATGACGTCATCAAATCTATATTTATAGGATAGGTTATAGGAGATATATATGTTATAGGATAGGAATATAGGACCCAAATGACCCAGAGGACCCAAATGACCCAGAGGACCCAAATGACCCAGAGGACCCAAATGACCCAGAGGACCCAAATGACCCAAATGACCCAGAGGACCCAAATGACCCAGAGGACCCAAATGACCCAGAGGACCCAAATGACCCAGAGGACCCAAATGACCCAGAGGACCCAAATGACCCAGAGGACCCAAATGACCCAGAGGACCCAAATGACCCAAATGACCCAGAGGACCCAAATGACCCAGAGGACCCAAATGACCCAAATGACCCAGAGGACCCAAATGACCCAGAGGACCCAAATGACCCAGAGGACCCAAATGACCCAGAGGACCCAAATGACCCAGAGGACCCAAATGACCCAGAGGACCCAAATGACCCAGAGGACCCAAATGACCCAGAGGACCCAAATGACCCAGAGGACCCAAATGACCCAGAGGACCCAAATGACCCAGAGGACCCAAATGACCCAGAGGACCCAAATGACCCAGAGGACCCAAATGACCCAGAGGACCCAAATGACCCAGAGGACCCAAATGACCCAGAGGACCCAGAGGACCCAAATGACCCAGAGGACCCAAATGACCCAGAGGACCCAAATGACCCAGAGGACCCAAATGACCCAGAGGACCCAAATGACCCAGAGGACCCAAATGACCCAGAGGACCCAAATGACCCAGAGGACCCAAATGACCCAGAGGACCCAAATGACCCAGAGGACCCAAATGACCCAGAGGACCCAAATGACCCAGAGGACCCAAATGACCCAGAGGACCCAAATGACCCAGAGGACCCAAATGACCCAGAGGACCCAAATGACCCAGAGGACCCAAATTACCCAGAGGACCCAAATTACCCAGAGGACCCAAATGACCCAGAGGACCCAAATGACCCAGAGGACCCAAATGACCCAGAGGACCCAAATGACCCAGAGGACCCAGAGGACCCAAATGACCCAGAGGACCCAAATGACCCAGAGGACCCAAATGACCCAGAGGACCCAAATGACCCCGAGGACCCAAATGACCCAAATGACCCAGAGGACCCAAATGACCCAGAGGACCCAAATGACCCAGAGGACCCAAATGACCCAGAGGACCCAAATGACCCAGAGGACCCAAATGACCCAGAGGACCCAAATGACCCAGAGGACCCAAATGACCCAGAGGACCCAAATGACCCTCTGGGTCAATAAAAGTTGAAACTGGGCAAATGTCAATGAAAATTTGCCAGACCCAGACCAGAAAATGACCCAGAGGACCCAAATGCCCAGAGGACCCAGAGGACCCTGTGAATGTGAATTAATGTGAACATAATGTGAATACTAGTAGCAATTTTACAAAAACCATGGCATAATTTCAAATCTTGACCCGAGATGATAATTATGCTACATCATAATTTCCATGTGCCAACCTGGGCGGAATCCAAGTGGATTCACTTGTTTTACATGAAAAAGGCGAATCTGATGCTGATCAGAATTCTTGCCTCATTGATGAATGAACGGATGTTTTGATCAACTTTAGCTTGGGAAGGCTTACCATTGGCTACAGAAACGGGGAGGGAGGGTGAAGAGCAATGCATGTGTTGGGGACATCGTCTGTGAGATTATTAGCCCCCGTTGGACTTAGTCCAAAATGGGGGCTTATGGACTGGGTCTCGTCCGTTCGTCCGTCCATCCGTCCGCAACCATATCTCGGAGATGTATGGACGAATTTTGTTCATACTTGGCACAAAGACAATACATGACGGTCTATATATGCGCATCATTTTGTTTCATGGTGCGATCAAAGATGGCCGACTGGCAGCCATTTTAGTTGTAAAAAATCCGATGTTGAACACGTCCTCAACCATTACTTCAGAATGAAAACCAGAAAACCACCAGTCAGAATGCTATCACATTTGGATCACAACATTAGGCCAGGGACCAGATAAGCAACAGATCCATCGGTCCTAATTTTTCAAATCAAAATCGCTTTTCAAAACCAGAGGAAATTTGAAATCTTTTTCGATTGTAGGGTATGCAGTGTGAAAAACTATGATGATTTTCTTTACAATTATTTACTCTACCATGGACAACGATAGCATTAAAAAGACATTACCACTGATGCAATGTCTCATCGTCGATCTCATCGTTAATATGTGATTTCAAACTATCCCCAAGTTTGACCTGTAAATTCATCTCTTTGCTGTTGTCCGATCCATCCTCACGGTGCAATTATGAATGTGCATCTTTGTGTTTCTGTACTTTCACCTCCACCACCGAAGGTTTCGCCCCTTTATGTTTGTCTGTGAGCAGAATATTTCAAAAATGTATTGACGGATTTGGATGAAACTTGGTGGACAGGTTGGGTGTGTGACAACGAATTGATTAGATTTTGGTGAAGATCCGAACACGGATACTATAATTTTTTGAGTGATTCTTCACAATTGAGGGAACGGGCCAAAAACTATATAAGAGCATGATATTTCAAAAAGTTGTGGAGAGATTCTGACAAAGCTTGGTGGATGAATTGGTTAGGTGACAACAACAAGCCATTTCGATTTTGGGTCAGGTCTGAATCCAGACACGGCCTATCAGTGGGATACAAAACGTAAGCTGTTCAGCCTGGTGGGGAAGGGGGTGGGAGGTGTGCGCCCTACCGAGTGTCATTCCAATCTGAGTTGCGTTTTCTTGCTATTCCTTTTCGGAATAAAATTCCAGTAATTATAATATATTGGAATGAAATAAAAAAGAATTAAAATTGGCAAAATGTATTGTTTAGCATTTCGTGATTGTTGTGTTTGTTATGTTGATTTATTTTCCTTGTAGTCTACTTGCCAAGCCTATAGAGCCCTCTTGTGAACCCGGAAATGTTGAGTACCCCAACGTTTTAAGTTAGAAATGTACAGTATGGGTCCCCAGCACTTAGAAACTGCCGGATGCTAACTTGCATATGTTGGGCAATTAGCAAAATTAGCATTAATAGCATTAACCCTATCAAACATAGGCCTGGGACACTGAAATTTCTGTTTCGCTCTATTGCTCCGTTTGAATGCTTCGTGTGAGCAAACTATTTGAAGGATCTGTATGAAATTTGGACATAATACACTTAGACAGATATGCTTTCCGTGAGTGTTCTTATAAAAATTTCCTGCGATCAAAATTTCATGTGAAAAAAGGGATGTAAAAGCCGTGGATTTTTTTTCACCCAACATTTTTTTGCGCGGTTAGTGCCCCTACTCTCATGTTGAGCTACAGTTTCAATGTTAGTGTTTATTTGAACAGATCGTAACCTGGCACATTCAACGCACTAAGCCCCATCTCGCTAGCTGCTATAGTTTTTGAGATATTGAGTATTTAGATTAATTTTTAGTTTTTTTTTTGAGTATTCAAAATTTGCCTCAAATGTGCAAGACTCAAGCTCAAGGCAGATGAAAAGGTGAATGTGCAAGATGCATTGAAGATCGGACAGGACATGAGCACACTGTTCTCTTCATCACTTCCTGAGAGATTTCATGCGCCCATCTCAAATAAGGTGGTGACAATGACATTCACCAAAAAAAGAGTGAAGGTCAATGCAAAGATCATATGTGACCTTGAGGCGTTGTTTGCTCGGCTGCTGGTGGTGGGGAGCAAGAGAAGAATGGAGCTCTCTGCCCTCTTTGACTACGAGCTCGGCCCGGTCCCTGCATCCATCATCGATGAGTATGGATGCCTCAGGAAGGGTAACAAGTCTGTGATCGTCCAGCATCTTGGAATCCTTGCCCCCAATCCCCACCCACCACATGTTGTACTCGTTGATGCGTCGCAGCTCATCTACCACGTGGTGTGGCCATCGTCAGGCACTGTGGCTGACCTCGCAGCCAGCATGGGGCGCCGGCTTAATCGCTACATCACCGAAACATTTGTCATCTTTGACCGGTATGAGCAAGTCTCTGCCAAAGACCACGAGAGGCAGAGAGGAACTGGTACGTACAGTCATCTCTCTATATATCTCCATATGTGGGCAGTGTCTGCGTTGTCACTGAATGACTCCCTCAAACCTTCGTTTCTGTGGTTGTGAAGTGTTTTGAATTACGTGGTGGTGGTGAGGTGTTTTGAATTATGTGGTGGTGAGGTGTTTTGAATTACGTGGTGGTGAAATGGGGAGAGCTCAACAGAGTACCGACTCTCACTGACAACCCCTCTACCTAGCCGCGACAAAGTGATGAAGAACAAGACAAACAAACGGAGACTGGGTGAGCTCCTGTGCACACACAGCATAGGAGATCACATCAAGATGGTCAGCAAAGCAGACAGTATTGCCACTCATGACGAGGCTGACGTCTCCCTCATCTCATACATGTTGGATGCAGCCAGTCGCGGAGCTGAAACTGTCCGCATTCTCAGCGACGACACTGATGTTTTCGTACTCATGGTCTATTGGTGCTGGAAGGTGGGTATCACATGTAACCTGCAGATGGAGAGATGGGATGGCACTATTCTCAACATCAATTCGACAGTAGAGAATCTCGGTGAGCAGTGTCGCTCCATCCTGGCTATGCATGCTCTCTCCGGATGTGACACCACCTCCTATCCCACGGGGAAAGGGAAGGTGTCCGCACTCAAGGCCATGAGAGTAGTACCTGGTGACCTGCTTCACTTCATCGGAGAGGAGGGAGCTACTGATTTACAGATTACAGAGGCAGTGAGTGGTTTCTTCCTGGCTCTGTACAACGAGAAGGAGTCGGCATCTCTGAACGTCGCCAGATATGACATCTACCGAAAGCGCAAAACCCCCCCAGCACTGAAGACACTGCCTCCTACAGAGCACAACGCTCTCCTCCATGGACGGCGTGCCCATCTACAGGTGCTGCTTTGGAAAGCAGCAGACTGCCCTGACCCACCAGCTGTGGACATAACAGAGTTTGGATGGAATAAGAAGGAAGGCGAGAAGGGAGAGGAAGTCATCATGCCCATCCTGGATGCAAGCCCCGTTGCTCCTCCTGCCGTGTTGGAAATGATCAGCTGTAGCTGCAAAGCTGGGTTAAAGCCCTGTTTAACAGCAAAGTGCAGCTGCGTAGCTGCAGGCCTGGCCTGTACCAGCTACTGCTTCTGCAAAGGCTCTGATAGCACATGTTGCAACACACTCACACACTCACAGCAAGGAGAGCAATATGACAAGAATGTAGAGTCAGGAGAAGAAGATGAAGACGATGAGGATGAGTTTTATGATGAGGATATGCTTTATAACAGTGCAGAGTAGTAGAAGTGCAAGACGCTCTTTCTTGATGGACGTTTTATGTTGTGTAACTAGTGCACATATTTTTCAGCTCTGATAATTTTGGGTATACTTGTGTTTTAATTTTGAGGATATTATTTACCCATAGTCATATTATTCTAGTTTGGTATGGTACTTGCCTTTGTTACCTCTAATACCTGTGAATAAAAGTGGAGCAATAGAGCGAAACAGAAATTTCAGTGTCCCAGGCCTATGTTTGATAGGGTTAATGCTATTAATGCTAATTTTGCTAATTGCCCAATATATGCAAGTTAGCATCCGGCAGTTTCTAAGTGCTGGGGACCCATACTGTACATTTCTAACTTAAAACTTTGGGGTACTCAACATTTCCGGGTTCACATTGCTGGCAAGTAGACTATTGTTCTTTGTCATGAAGTGGCTATGGTGATGAAGAATGCCTAGTACGACTGGCCTATGGAGGAAAGGCAGATGCTTTTGGAGATATGGAGACATGCCAGGAAGGATAATAACTGGAGGAAGGAAAATGTCCACAAATCTTCGGCAGATTGGAATTAACTGGTCTGGGAACCAGAACAAGTTGAAGGCACCGAAGACCAAGTTCATGACAGTAGTTGACAATAACTTTTAGTGTCGTTGAAAAATAATTAATGGTGAGCTCGAGTCAACTTTAATGGCATCCTATGGTGTCATTTCAAGGACTGTGATGGGTTCACGCTCATTGACAGAGTACAGAGTTCTATGTCTCAGGCTGAAGTAGAGGAAGTAGTGGGTGAGGAGACAGACAACATTGTGGTGCCATGTTCCTCTTGACACTGATGGAAAAGGCAACTCTAAATGATGTGAATGATTTTGAAGTTGGCCTCTTTCTCCAACTTGGAATAATCATTTAAAAAATTAACAAAAATCAGCTTTAAGCACAACAAATGGATTTTAATTTCCACTAAAATAGGAACACCAATGACATGATGTATGCAGCCACCTTCCTAAATATACCTAAAACACACAACAAAACACAAACTCGATTGTATGGAAACAGTCCATCTCCATCAAGTCAATCGGCAAAAAAATTTGCAGGTTAGTACCAAATAATTACTTTAACAAAAAAATTTTTTTTTGCCGTCCCTGGGATGGATGTTAACCCTCTGGAGTCTACAAGCCGATTCTATCGGCTTCACGCATGCGCCGAAATGTCCACAAGCCGAATTTATCGGCTCTAACCGCATTCAAATTTACTACGCAATTACCGCCCAGAGTAGACTCCAGAGGGTTAAACTGAGCGTCCTGTCCACCGACATTCGTTGGTGGACGTTATGGAGATCCCACGGTGTCTTTCGCGAAGAGTAGGCGAGCTATCGCTGGTACAATGGACAAATTCCAAATTCCTGCCCAATCAGCAGAGGGCATCAGCGGAATAGCCATGCCCTCAGCCAATGATGCCACTCCACACCTTTGGGCTGCATTGGGATGAAGAGGAAGAATTGCGTGTTATTTTAAACTATGAGTTGACTCGTCAATTCAAATATAAAGTCGCATAAACGAATAGACATTTTGTTTGACATAAACCATAAAATAGAAGTGAGAGCTGCAACTCAAGGAAACCACAAAACCAAGCCTATTAGATTTGGCAAGAGTGGTCTACAACGCCCCCTATTGAAAAGGTTGGATTCAAGATGATGGATATTCAAATTTGTGAGAGTCCACCACAAGAAGGAAACATAAAGGGGAGATGTAGGATGGGAGCAGAGTTGGTGTTTGGAGAAGATAAAAAGTAGAGGAATTGGAGGAAAAGGGATGTATGGGGTTTGACAGGTGGGTGGGGGATGGTTGGTTCAAAAATTGTCATTTTCCCAAATGTAATAAATAAATAAATGCCTCCAATAGTTCAACAACATTATTTGTTATTTGTACCTTTACATGTGCCATCTTCATTATGTTCTTTATGGTGTCTTGCAATGCTGTCTCTAATCCTTGTTAATGTCTCCTGCATGTCAGCAGTGGACAAGGAAGAGACAAGCAGAAAAATCAGAAATGGTGAGGGAGCAAGGAATGGCCGGTTGTCATTGTCGTAGTAATAGTGATATTATATTGTATGGAATAATATTGCAATAGTAGTAACAGTTATTAGCCCATCCCACACACAACATGAGAAGAGGTTTTGCAATCACGTTTGTGTGTGTGTGTGTGTGTGTGTGTGTGTGTGTGTGTGTGTGTGTGTGTGTGTGTGTGTGTGTGTGTGTGTGTGTGTGTGTGTGTGTGTCTGGGCCGAAACTTTTTACCATTTGAGCTTTTGTCATCAAATTTTCAACAAACGTTTATTCTGAAAATATGAAGAAGACAAATTAATAATTTGTTCAAAAGGTCAAAGGTCAATGTCACATAAAATCATCAATTTTCATCCAATTGGCCTGAAATTTTAAGAATCTGCATATTGGGTCACTGAGTTGGTTCACCAATCAAAAGCTAGAAGCCGATTGTTTTTTTTTAGATTAAAAGGTCAAGGTTGCATAAAATATTAATATGTCAGTCATAACATGCCAGTGACCCATTTCATTGAGTGTAACCTGTGTTCTGCCAAGAAGGTCAAAAGCTCGAGGTCACAGAATCATCAATTTCCATCTGATTGACTTGAAATTTGAGCAGTGTTTGCATATTTGCATACGGAAGTATTTTCATCATGTTTAGCATACGGAAGAGGAAGAAGTCCGAATACAAAGCAGACACTGATGGGCTTGGCATTTTCAGATGCTTTGTAGTTGTTTCATTTATTTATTGTTATTATCATTACTATTGAAAATGGCAATGATTGAATTGCTTCAAATAAAGGATGGGAGTTCAGTGTACCTGGTGCAAATCAAATGAGGTGTTGCGCTGTTGTTGATTCAGCTTCCACTCTCCAAAGAGCAATTGGGCTTCATCGATGCTCAGGTCACCAACTTTCACCTGTTCCTGCAGCCAGATGAGCCACTCTTGCCCGCTACGTTGGCTGTGCTGCATGTTGACCGAGTGCTTTACACGAGAACTCGTCCTGACTGTCACGTACAAACAGGAAAAAGCCTTTCGCCCTCTACAAACATGTGTGCCAAAAAGATTGCAGTCAACTCTCACCAATTTATATATATGTATATATAGAGAGAGAGAGAGAGAGAGAGAGAGAGAGAGAGAGAGAGAGAGAGAGAGAGAGAGAGAGATAGATAGAGAGAGAGAGAGAGAGATAGATAGATAGAGAGAGAGAGAGATAGAGATAGAGATAGAGATAGAGATAGAGATAGAGATAGAGATAGAGAGAGAGAGAGAGAGAGAGAGAGAGAGAGAGAGAGAGAGAGATAGAGATAGAGATAGAGAGAGAGAGAGAGAGAGAGAGAGAAAGAGATAGACAGACTTACTGAGGAACGGGCTTATTTTAGCTGAGGATAATGACTGTACCTGAGTTGCTGTGTTGTCATGATTCACACCAATCATAATACAAACAATTATTTTACACAAATTTATTTGTAGTGTTTGTGATATTACATTTTTATAAACAATTTAGGTTGAAGATTTAGGTTGAAAAAATATATAAAATTAAAAAAAGAACCCCTCAGCACATACATATGGGAGAGGTAGGTGCAGACTGGAACTTTGGGATGATTATACCTCACCACCACGTAATTAAAACACCTTACCACCACGTAATTAAAACACCTTACCACCACGTAATTAAAAACACCTCACCACCATGTAAATCAAAACACCTCACCACCACGTAATTCAAAACACCTCACCACCACATAATTTAAAACACCTCACCACCACATAAATGAAAACACATTACCACCACATAATTTTAAAAACCTCACCACCAAGTAATTCAAAACACCTCACCACCACATAATTTAAAACACCTCATCACCAACTAATTCAAAACACCTCACCACCACATAATTTAAAACACATCACCACCACATAATTTAAAACACCTCATCACCAACTAATTCAAAACACCTCACCACCACATAATTTAAAACACATCACCACCACATAATTTAAAACACCTCATCACCAACTAATTCAAAACACCTCACCACCAAGTAATTCAAAACACATCACCACCACATAATTTAAAACACCTCATCACCAACTAATTCAAAACACCTCACCACCACATAATTTAAAACACCTCACCACCACATAATTGAAAACATTACCACCACATAATTTTAAAAACCTCACCACCAAGTAATTCAAAACACCTCACCACCACATAATTTAAAACACATCACCACATAATTTAAAACACCTCATCACCAACAAATTCAAAACACCTCACCACCACGTAATTCGAAACACCTCACCACCACGTAATTAAAAACAACTCACCACCATGTAATTCAAAACACCTCACCACCATGTAAATCAAAACACCTCACCACTACGTAATTCAAAACACCTCACCACCACATAATTTAAAACACCTCACCACCACATAATTCAAAACACCTTACCACCACATAATTTTAAAAACCTCACCACCAAGTAATTCAAAACACCTCACCACCACATAATTTAAAACACCTCATCACCAACGAATTCAAATCACCTCACCACCATATAATTAAAAACACCTCATCACCAAGTAATTCAAAACACCTCACCACCACATGATTTAAAAATACCTCACCACCACATAATTAAAAACACCTCACCACCACATAATTAAAACACCTCACCACCACATAATTAAAAACACCTCACCACCACATAATTCAAAACGCCTCACCACCACGTGATTGAAAAATACGTCACCACCACATAATTAAAAACACCTCACCACCACATAATTAAAAACGCCTCATCACCACGTGATTTAAAAACACCTCACCACCACATCATTTAAAAACACCTCACCACCACATCATTTAAAAACACCTCACCACCACATAATTCAAAATACCTCACCACCAAGTGATTCAAAACCACCACCACGTTATTAAAAACACTTCACAACCACGGAAACAAAAGTTTCAGGGAGTAGTTCAGTGACAACAGACAATGCCCAGATATGTCGATATAGATAAATGACTGTACCTGAGTTGCTGTTTTGTCATGGTTTACACCAATCATAATTCAAACAATCATAATGCACAAATGTATTTGTAATATACGTGATATTACATTTTATAAACAATTGATGTTTAAAAAAAAAAAAATCCCAAAGAAATTCAAAAAAAAAAATATGGAAAATTTTTCTAAAAACATATCTCAGATGTATATATATAATATGGCTTGGGGTGGATTAAGCATGAGCGATGGGGAAAGGCATGTGTGAAAGAGAGGAGGAAGATGCTTGAGAGGGAGGTGAGAAGAAAGGAAGAGGAGGGGAGATATGTGAAAGCAGTCGGTCAGGCACAGCAAGGTGCTTGGACTAATTGGGAAGGTGTGCAGGTGAGGATATTGAAGTGGCAAGAGATTTGGAGGATGGAGCCAATATTGTTGAATTTCCTGTTGCGGGCAACGTAAGATGTGCTTCCGTCACTAGTAAACTTGAGGTTGTGGGGGTTGTTGCAGGAGGAGAGATGTTATTTGTGTGGAGGTGTGGGAAAGGTGCAGCATGCACTGAGTGCATGTTCAGTCGCATTGGCAGCAGGACAATACAGGTGGCGACATGATCAGGTGCTGGCGGTGGTGGTGCAGATGGTGCAACAAAAGGTGCTGAGGTCGAGAGAAAGAAGAGTGGAGAAGGAGACTGATGGGGGAGAGGTGTGGTTTGTCAAAGAGGGCCAAGTGGTAAGAGGTGGAAAGAGGAGGAGGTGGAAAGCAAGAGGGCTGTCAGATGCTTGTGATTGGCAGGTGGTGGCAGACATAAAGCCACAATTGGTATTCCCAGAGGAGATCTGTGTGACAAGGTTGCGGCCTGACATTGTCATTTGGTCAGGTGCAACAAGACAGGTCATCTTAGGGGAATTGTCGGTACCTTGGGAAGACAATATGGAGGAGGTGCACGAGAGGAAGAGAGGGAAAGTACAGTGAGCTGGAGGCAGAGTGATGGGAGAAGGGTTGGCGAGTTTCGTGTCAGCCATTTGAGGTGGGGTGCAGAAGGTATATTGGCAATTCCTTTTCTGCATTTCTTGCTCGGCTTGGAGTGTGTGGGACAGAAAGAAGGAGGATGTGTGACAAGGTGGCCCAGGTTGCCTTGAAAGGCTCATTTTGGATATGGAGGAGGTTTATGGAGGCACGTCGAACGTAGGTTGGTTTTTTTTTTGGTTTTTTTTGTTACTATTTATTATTTCTTATTTTGTATATATGAGTGAGTGGGTGAGGGAGTGTGTTATTGCATGAATTAATTTTTGCATGAGTGTGTTTTTGTATGTTGAGTGGTGTATGTTGTAAGGGTAGGTGGTTGGTTGGTGTTGTGTGTGTGTGTGTGTGTATGGGTGTGTATGTGTGTGCATGAATGATCTGGTGTGTTTTGTTGGTGAGTGGTGAAGGGTATAAAGGTGGGTGTTTGAGTGTTCCACCGTGTTTGTTTGGTGCTGTGGATTCTGGATGCGGAGGTGTTGTTGTTGTAGTATGCGTTCGCACTGGCTGGGGGTGGGGGTATGTACGCATCCAGGTGTAGTTGCTGCATGTGGATGTGTATGTGCCCCTGCTGGCCCACCTTAGCTGACCGTATCGAGGTTGAAGGGGCGAAACGGGATGATGCTGAGGACCTCGACTGAGGACCCGGTCAGTGCGGCACACTTGTGACCGGGTGTGTTTTGAACTTATGTATATATGTATCTATCTATATATATATATATATATATATATATATATATATATATATATATATATATATATATATATATATATTACAGAGATCATACAAACTGGAGAAAACTTTAATTGGCGAGAGTTATTTATTAATCTTTTAATGCTGTTTATTAATGTTATTTATTAATCCTGCTGCACAAGTGACGGCTAAATATACGAGCACTATGACTGAGGTGTATATGTGTATGTACGGCCTTGCAAAGTGAGGTGTGCCTGACGTTTCAGGATTAGATTTTCCTCAGAGAAAAAAAAACTTTTTTACTCATATTTTTGCCTTTACTCTGAGACGTGCAACTCAGGTAACATGTCAGCCACCTCCAAGGTGAGCACTCAAAATGTCAGCCACACCTCGTTTCTTATAATAGTGAACACATTTTTATCGCCTTTCAGTCGATAAAAAACCCATTATGTGACGTTGACCTTTGATCTTTTGACCAAATTATGAATTTGCCTTCTCCATTTTCTCATAATAAAGCTTTGTTGAAAATTTGATGGCAAAACTCAATGGCAAGTTTAAATTTCAGGTCAATTGGATCAAAATTGATGATTTTATGTAATGCTGACTTTTGACCTTTTGACAAAATCACTAATTTGTCTTCTCCATTAATTTTATTTAATTGCAAGTGGTACAGATGAGTTCATCAAGTTTAACAGACTTGGTGGCATAATGGTTGGAGAATCTGCTCTGAGTCTGGGAAGTCAGTGGTTTGATTCCGACCATGGGTGTCCAGCCAAAATCTTAGAATGGTGCATTCTGCTTCCCCAATTGACAATCAGCATTTAGGACATAGAGTCGAAACAAATTATGGTTTGGCATCCCATGGAGGGGGGGACATTTCTCCTCAATTGCCTCACAGACTATGGAGAGACAAGTGACGTCGCAAAATGGCGTCGTCAATACCGAGGTTGTCCACAGGAAGTCAAGCCATTTTCCCAAAGATTAGCAGCTGTGTTTGTCTGAAGCCACGTCCAGCTCTTCCATGAGACTTACACCATGTAAACAAAAATGAAATTCATTCAAAGTACAAAAATTTGTGAATGAAGTGAACGTCATCTCAAAAAGTGAACGTCATCTCGGGATATGCTCCGCAGGTTGGTCGGAGCGATGAAGAGAAGGACAAGTTCTGGTGTGCGATAGAGAAGCTGATGGAAAACGTGAAAGATGAGGAAGTTGTTGTGGTCGGAGGAGACCTAAATGGACATGTGGGAAGGAGTATGGATGGTTTTGAGGGAGTTCATGGGGGTTACGGATATGGTGTGAGAAATGGAGAAGGTGAAAGGATTTTGGAGTTTGCTGATGGAGCTGTTTTGTTGATTTGTAATACTCAGTTCCAGAAAGAGGATAATAAGCTTGTTACATACACGTCAGGTGGGTCGACGACAACCGTTGACTACCTGATGGTGCGTAGGCGAGATAGGGGGCACCTCCGCGACACAAAGGTGATCCCGGGGGAGGAGGCTGTTTCACAGCACCACTTGGTTGTCTGCGACATAAGGGTGAAAGGTGCGAGAAGAGCTCGGTGGGTGAAGTACCAACCGAGAATGAAGGTGTGGAAGTTGAAAGAGGTGACAGCAAGGGAGGCATTAAAAGAGAGGATGAGTAGGGTGGAGGATGAAGTGGTTGAGCTTGAAAGTGGTTGGATGTCAATGAAAGATAGTGTGTTGGGAGCCGTTGAGGTATGTGGATGGACAAAAGGACCACCGAGGCACTCGGAAACATGGTGGTGGGATGATGAAGTTGGAAAGAGGATTGACGAGAAGAGGAAGAAGTTCAAGGAGTGGCAGAAAGCGAAGGGTACGGGAGCAGAAAAAGCAGAGCATGAAAGTTATAAGGCAGCCAGGAAGGCTGCAAAGAAAGAGGTAGCAAAGGCGCAGGAGGCATGTAGGAAAATGTTCGGAGAACGCTTGGATTCGGAAGAGTGTAAGAGAGCAGTTTTCAGGATTGCAAAGCAGATAGCGAAAGAGAGGTGTGATGTGATGGGGGTGAGTTGCTTGAAGGATGAAGTGGGACAAATCGTTGTGGACCCAGATGGAATTAAAGGATGATGGAAAAGACATATGGAAATGCTGTTGAATGCAGAGAATGAATGGGATGGCAACATAGAGAGTAACCCAGTTTTAGGACCGGCAGAGAAGATAACTGAGATGGAAGTTGAGGAAGCGATAAAAGCAATGAAGAGTGGAAAAGCGGGAGGGCCGACGGGAGTTGTGGGAGATATGTTGAAGGCAGCAGGAAGTTGGGGTGTGAAGAGAATGACAGAGATCTGTAATCTGGTGGTGAAAGAAGGCCGCATTCCAGTGGATTGGGAACTGAGTACCCTCGTCCATCTTTACAAAGGGAAAGGTGACCCTCTGGAGTGTGGCTCGTACCGAGCGATAAAGTTATTGGAGCATGGAATGAAGGTATTGGAAAGGGAGTTGGAGAGGAGGATAAGGAAGAAGGTGAAGATCGACGAAATGCAGTTTGGATTTATGCCAGGAAGAGGAACGACAGACGCGCTTTTCATTGTGAGGCAGTTGCAGGAGAAGTACATGGAGAAGAGGAAGAAGTTGTTTCTTGGGTTTGTTGATCTGGAGAAAGCATTCGATCGGGTTCCACGCGAAGTATTGACATGGGCATTGAGGAAGTTAGGAGTGGAGGAATGGTTGATCAGAGTAGTGATGGAAATGTACAAAAGAGCGCGCACAGCTGTAAGGATGAAGGACGGGAACAGTGGTGAGTTTGAGGTGAAGGTGCGAGTGCATCAGGGGTCGGTACTAAGTCCACTACTATTTGTAGCTGTGATGGAGGTGCTGGCTTAGAACATAAAGGAGGGTTTACCGTGGGAGTTGTTGTATGCAGATGATCTGGTGTTGATTGCGGAAAGTATGGATGGACTGAAGGAAAAGATGAACAAGTGGAAGGAATGTATGGAGACAAAAGGTCTGAAGGTGAATATCGGAAAGACGAAGGTGATGGCAAGTGGTAAAGCATGTGGTGAGGTGGAAAGAACTGGGAAGTGGCCATGTGCTGTGTGCAGGAAGGGTGTCGGAGTGAACTCCATTCAATGTACAATGTGCGCTGAGTGGGTTCATGAAAAATGTAGTGGTCTGAGAGGGTCATTAACCAGTGTGGCAGCTACATTCAAATGTAAGGTGTACACAGAGGGAGCTGCATATTGAGGAAATGTTGAGTTGGATCTTGGAGACGGCGTGAAGCTGGAAGGTGTGAAAACATTTTGCTACCTCGGAGACATGCTGAATGGAGAAGGTGGATCAGACTCGGCAATGGTTGCTAGAGTGAGATGTGCATGGAAGAAGTTTCGGGAACTGAGTGGCGTGCTGATGAGGAGTGGAGTGTCGTTGAAACTGAAGGGAAAGGTGTATGCTGCATGTGTGAGAAGTGTTATGATTTATGGGAGCGAGACATGGGTAATGAACGTAGAGCAGCAACGATCGCTGGAAAGGGTGGAAATGTGAATGGTTCGGTGGATGTGCGGAGTATCGTTGAGAGACAGGAAGACAAATGATGAATTGCGAAAGATGATGGGAATAGAGCCTGTGATTGATGCTGTGAAGAGGAACAGGTTGAGATGGTTTGGTCATGTGTTGAGGAAGGATGAAAGTGACTGGTTGAGAAGAGTGATGGAAATTAATGTAGAAGGAAGTAGAGGACGGGGAAGACCGAGAAAGACTTGGCTAAAGATGGTGGAAGAAGAAATGCGGGCAAGGGGGTTAACAAGGAGAGATGCAGCAAATAGGGCAAAATGGAGAAGATTGTCATGGGGACCTCAAGGCTAACCCCCGCTCTAGCAGGGAAAATGGCCTTAAAATGCATGTTGTTGTTGTTGTATTCAAAGTACAAAAATATTTATGATACAGCAACAAATTGATCAACATTTAATGTACACTGGAAAATTCAGTTGAGTCACACGAGGCATACTTGTTGGTAGAGATGTCATCATGTCTTCATACACGTTTTCTGGGTCCTTTTCCTGAACCTTGAGGGATGGTTCATGTTTCATAGTTTCATAAGTACAAATGTTGTCAGAAATTTCATTCTAAGGAAGGAAGGAGGTGATGAAGGGCAGAGGAATATGAATTATGCAGACACAGATATCAACTTGTTTTCCTGCTCTTTCCTGTTTGTTGTCAAATTGTTTGAATAGAACTCACACGATTCCTTTGATCGCTAAACCTCATGTTAACCCAAACAATAAACAAAGCACTAATTCTCGGTGCTAACGCTAGGTTCTCCACTGCCTTGAGATCTAAATTCCTCAAACTCAAAAATGTAAAATTGACTCAAAACAGTGGCAAAGGATGAGTCCGTCTCACCCACGTGTTAGGAAAAATGGATTGTTTACCATAGACATACCCTAACTCAATCCATGCACACGATCTCCATATGCAGGTTTCAGAAGGTGGAATGGTGCCCTCCCAGGTTTTAGTGTGTGTGTGTGTGTGTGTGTGTGTGTGTGTGTGTGTGTGTGTGTGTGTGTGTGTGTGTGTGTGTGTGTGTGTGTCCGTCCAGGCCGTGCTTTTTTTAAACATTTGAACTTTTGTCATCAGATTTTCAATAAAGATTTATTGCAAGAACATGAAGACAAATTAATAATTTGATCAAAAGGTCAAAGGTCAATGTCACATAAAATCATCAATTTTCATCCAATTGGCCTGAAATTTTAAGAATCTGCATATTGGGTCACTGAGTTGGTTCACCAATCAAAAGCTAGAAGCCGATTGTTTTTTTTTAGATTAAAAGGTCAAGGTTGCATAAAATATTAATATGTCAGTCATAACATGCCAGTGACCCATTTCATTGAGTGTAACCTGTGTTCTGCCAAGAAGGTCAAAAGCTCGAGGTCACAGAATCATCAATTTCCATCTGATTGACTTGAAATTTGAGCAGTGTTTGCATATTGACATACGGAAGTATTTTCATCATGTTTAGCATACGGAAGAGGAAGAAGTCCGAATACAAAGCAGACACTGATGGGCTTGGCATTTTCAGATGCTTTGTAGTTGTTTCATTTATTTATTGTTATTATCATTACTATTGAAAATGGCAATGATTGAATTGCTTCAAATAAAGGATGGGAGTTCAGTGTACCTGGTGCAAATCAAATGAGGTGCTGCGCTGTTGTTGATTCAGCTTCCACTCTCCAAAGAGCAATTGGGCTTCATCGATGCTCAGGTTACCACCAACTTTCACCTGTTCCTGCAGCCAGATGAGCCACTCTTGCCCGCTACGTTGGCTGTGCTGCATGTTGACCGAGTGCTTTACACGAGAACTCGTCCTGACTGTCACGTACAAACAGGAAAAAGCCTTTCGCTCTCGACAAACATGTGTGCCAAAAAGATTGCAGTCAACTCTCACCAATTTATATATATGTATATATTTATATATATATTTATATATATATTTATATATATATATATATATATATATATATATATATATATATATATATATATATATATATATATATATATATATATATATATATATACATACAGTCATGTGAAAAAGTAAGTACACCCCATGTAAAGTTTTGACTTTTTCAACATATTTCAACATACAGCTATTTGATCTTCATTTCAACGATATTGATAGATAAAGGTGATATAATATAACAAATATCATGAAACATTTACATTTTGGAGTCCATTGTATCATTTAAATAAACATAAATGCAAATTTCGCATGTGGAAAAAGTAAGTACACCCTTGGCTCTAATAGGTGGTATTGCCCCCTTTGGCAGAAACAACCTCAAGTAGGCATTTCTTATAACTGTCTACCACTCTCTGACATCGACTGGGAGAAATTTTTGCCCACTCCTCCATGCAGAATTCTTTCAGCTGTGCGATGTTTGAGGGGTTTCTTGAATGCACAGCTCGTTTCATATCCCCCCACAACATCTCGATGAGATTTAGATCCGGGCTTTGACTTGGCCATTCCAGAACCCTCCATTTCTTTCTTTTCAGCCATTCCTTGGTGGATTTACTGGTATGTTTAGGGTCATTGTCATGTTGCAAGGTCCACCTTCGGTTGAGCTTCAACTTTCCGACAGATGGCCTCACATTATCGTCAAGCACCCTCTGGTACAATGAAGAATTCATAGTGAATTCTATGATGGAGAGCTGCCCAGGCCCTGATGCAGCAAAGCTGCCCCAAACCACAATATTTCCACTATCATGCTTTAAAGTTGGTGTCAGGTTCTTGTGGTCAAATGCCATCTTTGGTTTTCGCCAAACATGTCTTCTGGTACTGTGGCCAAATAGCTCTACCTTTGACTCATCGGTCCAGAGCACATTGTTCCAGAAGTGCTGGTCTTTGCCTAGGTGTTCATTGGCAAACTTTAGTCTTGCCCTGATGTTCTTTCTGGACAGCAACGGTTTCCTCCTGGCACACCTCCCATGCAGATCAAATTTGTGCAGCCTCTTTCTAATGGTAGACTTGTGCACTTTGACATCAACAGTGGCAAGAGGTACCTGTAGGTCCCGTGATGACATTCTGGGGTTCTTAGAGACTTCTTTCAGCATCTTGCGGTCTGCTCTCAGGCTGAACTTGCTGGGGCGGCCTGGCCTGAACAAGTTGGCAGTTGTTTGGAATCTTCTCCACTTGTAGATGATCTTCTGGACAGTCGAATGATTGATTTCAAATTGTTTGGAGATCTTTTTAAATCCCTTCCCAGACTCGTAGGCATCTATAACCTTCTTTCTGAAGTCCTCGGAGAGCTCTTTTGATCTAGGCATGGTGACGCGGCACACTTCAACAACATAGAGCAAACCAAACTAAAAATGTCTGAGGTTTAAATAAGACAGGTTCCTCCAAAATCCTCTCTAACGATGTTCTAATCATTTGCACCTGAGCTGGTGCACCTGATTCTAATTTTAGGTATTTGAAGTAGTGATAAATGTAGGGGTGTACTTACTTTTTCCACAAGCGAAATTTGCATTTATGTTTATTTAAATTATACAATGGACTACAAAATGTAAATGTTTCATGATATTTGTTATATTATATCACCTTTATCTATCAATATTGTTGAAATGAAGATCAAATAGCTGCATGTTGAAATATGTTGAAAAAGTCAAAACTTTACATGGGGTGTACATACTTTTTAACGTGACTGTATATATATATATATATATATATATATATATGTTGGAACCCATCTGTGGATCGGTCACATCGGCCGATGGGTCTGACCCATCTGTGGATGCATGAGAAATGACAATGCAGACCCATCGGCCGATGGGTCTGCGCCATCTGCGGATGTGTTGTTCACCTTGAAGGAATGTGTTGACAGAATGGTGCTCTTCAATCAGGTACACACATTGACAGAATCTTCAATAGATTTATTATCTATTTCTACCCATCTATTTATACATTTTGTCAATACATTTTGTAATTAACAGATACATGGCAGTTTTAGTAAAGCTTTACATAACATACTCAACATTCATACAAAACATTAGGTGTTCTTCTGATAATGGTGGAGGGGAATGTTAAATTCCTTTATATTAAATTAAATAAAATAAAATTTAAATTAAATAAAATAATAAATTTTAAATTTTAAAAATAAAAGTTAACTAAAACATTTAAAAATCATCTGTTAAATTCCTACCACATGTAATTCCAATGACTGTGTACCTGATTGAAGAGCACCATTCTGTCAACACATTCCTTCAAGGTGAACAACACATCCGCAGATAGCGCAGACCCATCGGCCGATGGGTCTGCATTGTCATTTCTCGTGCATCCACAGATGGGTCAGACCCATCGGCCGATGGGACCGATCCACAGATGGGTTCCAACATATATATATATATATATATATTACAGAGATCATACAAACTGGAGAAAACTTTAATTGGTGAGAGTTATTTATTAATGTTTTAATGCTGTTTATTAATGTTATTTATTAATCCCGCTGCACAAGTGACGGCTAAATATACGAGTACTATGACTGAGGTGTATATGTGTATGTACGGCCTTGCAAAGTGAGGTGTGCCTGACGTTTCATGATTAGATTTTCCTCAGAGAAAAAAAAACTTTTTACCTTCGCAAAAGCGGAAGGTTATGTTTTGATCGCTGTGTATTTATTTGTATGTCTGTATGTGTGTGTGTATGTTATTCGCATAACTCAAAAAGTATTCAACCGAATTGCATGAAATTTGGTGGGATGATTGGTTATTATACGGGACACATTTGATTAGATTTTGGGAGCAATCGGGTCAAAGGTCAAGGTCAAGGTCACGAAAAGGTCAAAATCGTATTTTTACCAAGTACAGAACAGTAGCTGCGGCGAAGGTATGCGCTCTACCGAGTGCCCGTTCTAGTTTACTCATATTTTTGTCTTTACTCTGAGACGTGCAACTCAGGTAACATGTCAGCCACCGCCAAGGTGAGCACTCAAAATGTCAGCCGCACCTCGTTTCTTATAATAGTGAACACATTTTTATCGCCTTTCAGTCGATAAAAAACCCATTATGTGACGCTGACCTTTGACCTTTTGACCAAATTATGAATTTGCCTTCTCCATTTTCTCATAATAAAGCTTTGTTGAAAATTTGATGACAAAACTCAATGGCAAGTTGAAATGTCAGGTCAATTGGATCAAAATTGATGATTTTATGTAATGCTGACTTTTGACCTTTTGAGAAAATCACTAATTTGGCTTCTCCATTAATTTTATTTAATTGCAAGTGGTACAGATGAGTTCATCAAGTTTAACAGACTTGGTGGCATAATGGTTGGAGAATCTGCTCTGAGTCTGGGAAGTCAGTGGTTTGATTCCGACCATGGATGTCCAGCAAAAATCTTCGAATGGTGCATTCTGCTTCCCCAATTGACAATCAGCATTTAGGACATAGAGTCGAAACAAATTATGGTTTGGCATCCCATGGAGAGGGGGACATTTCTCCTCAATTGCCTCACAGACTATGGAGAGACAACTGACGTCGCAAAATGGCGTCGTCAATACCGAGGTTGTCCACAGGAAGTCGAGCCATTTTCCCAAAGATTAGCAGCTGTGTTTGTTTGAAGCCGCGTCCAGCTCTTCCATGAGACTTACACCATGTAAACAAAAATGAAATTCATTCAAAGTACAAAAATATTTATGATACAGCAACAAATTGATCAACATTTAATGTATACTGGAAAATTCATTTGAGTCACACGAGGCATACCTGTTGGTAGAGATGCCTTCATGTCTTCATACACGTTTTCTGGGTCCTTTTCTTGAACCTTGAGGGATGGTTCATGTTTCATAGTTTCATAAGTACAAAAGTTGTCAGAAATTTCATTCTAAGGAAGGAAGGAGGTGATGAAGGGCAGGGGAATATGAATTATGCAGACACAGATATCAACTTGTTTTCTTGCTCTTTCCTGTTTGTTGTCAAATTGTTTGAATAGTCCTCGCACGAGTCCATTGATCGCTAAACCTCATGTTAACCCAAGCAATAAACAGAGCACTAACTCCAGGTGCTAACGCTAGGTTCTCCACTGCCTTGAGATCTACATTCCTCAAACTCAAAAATGTAAAATTGACTCAAAACAGTGGCAAAGGATGAGTCCGTCTCACCCACATGTGACGGAAAAATGGATTGTTTACCATAGACATACCCTAACTCAATCCATGCACACGATCTCCATATGCAGGTTTCAGAAGGTGGAATGGTGCCCTCCCAGGTTTTAAAGCGTGTGTGTGTGTGTCCGTCCGTCCATGTCCTGGAGTACGATAGTGCCACCCCTGCCACAACAAATGTGTAAAATAGTGAGAAGAATATGTAGAGTGAGGATATACGCCTTTTAAAGCCATACCTTTTGTTCTCTTTCTCTTTTTCTTTCTTTCTCTCTCTCTCTCTCTCTCTCTCTCTCTCTCTCTCTCTCTCTCTCTCCCTCTCTCCCCCCCTCTCTCTCCCCTTCTCTCTCCCCCCCCCCCTCTCTTTCCCTTTCTCAATTTTTCACTTAATTTAATCAAACGCTTAATTTGCTCTTGATGTGTTCATAGCTCTTGCGTGAGCATTTCCTTTAAAATTGTTTGTGGTTTCTGTTTGTGTCCTCACCTTTGGTTGGTAAAATTTTTATACTTGCTGATTTCTTTTGAATATCCTTTGTTCTTTTTTGGTGTGTTTATGATCCTTATACAATGTTTCTTTGAACTCGTTGCTTGGTTTAACACTGCTTTGTGGAATGGTT